>NW_027467777.1:16262040-16340564 GCF_004210375.1 Tachypleus tridentatus
AGTTTATTTTCTCTATAATGGCTTCATATTGTAATATAAAATGTGTTAATGTGAAAACAATGAGGTTCCTACTTACAGCTCTAATAAGCAAAATATGTTAAATCTCTTAATATGGACTCAGTACATATGACTGACCATGTGACCTCTTTGTACTCATTCAATCTTTTGGATTTAATATTTTTTTAATTTCCATTATAGTGTGTGTATAATCTTCACAAAACTTGGTTGGCTTTCAGTTAATATTTCAAGTCTTTCACATATAAAAAAATCATATATTTTAGTGAACTATTTTAATAAAATAAAGATTTGTCCATGAATATATTGAGTATTTGTTTTCAATAGTCTCTGTCCAAAGTAATAATCATGTTAAAATTAAAAATACTTTTCCAAATCTGAATTTCCTTTGTATAATCCCTATGGTCTCCTATATGCATTTAAAACTTTATAATTAATCTGTTATTTTCTACCCTATCTCAAAACAGAATTGGTCAAACTGACTGTCCTTATAATCACCAAAAATATAATCAAAATAAATCTAACTTACTTTTTTCAATCTTTCTAGAATGACTTCAAATTGTAACATGAAACCTAAGTAGCTCGTAACAGTATACATATATCTATAATTAAATTTTATTGTTCTTTGAACTGTGGCTAACTAACATTTCTGTGCTTATAACTTGTAAATCAATCAAGGAACATGCAGCTCATGCTACATTATCAAATTACATTATCCACAAGCTACTACAACTAGCACAAGTAGCTCGCATGTGTCCCTTGTGAAACATTTTTATTTTATTCTTCCAATTGTTTATTTTACTTAACCTAATCTTAACTAAGGTCCCCTATAAAATATCATTATTTTTCTATTTTAGTTGCTTTTATAATTATACATAAAAATAAACATAAAAAACGAAAAATAAAGTACTTATCAAGTCTTCCTTTTTTCTTGCTCTTGGTTGTCGAAGAGAGTTAACCCTAATTTTTTTCTACTACTCGTAGTATTGCAATTAATAATTTTTATTTAATTAAACAATGTTTCAAACAATATAAACTAACACCATGCAAAAAGTAGACAAATTCCCTTATCTCTCAAAACTTTTCTGGCTTCCTAACTCTGAGACAACAGATGTTACAAACTTATCCAAGCTATTCATTAACTTTCTCATGGAATGCTATTCTTACTCTCATGAAATTGACATTTAACTGTCCAGAACATATGTTATAACAAAAGTCATTTAATAGAAAAAATCTTTAATGGCAGGTGGGTGTGGCAGGAGAGTCTGATTTTCTATTTGATAGCTTTTTAATGAGACAAAGTTGAAGACTACAGTAAATGTTGTTTAACTGACCAATTTTGATAGAGTAATTTACATTTAATTTTATACCATTTAAAAGGGTGGTGAATAAAATAGGGATAACGACATACAAACACAAAATGTGTCATGTGTGTCACACTAGAGAAATTCAGGATTTTTTTCAAATATTGGCTTGTAGAATTAAGAACTTAAAACCAATATACTATTAAAATATGGATTATTAGCTAACACGTTATGCTATACTGATTGGTATAACATAAACAAAAAGTAGTTTGATAAAAGTTTGAATGCAAGACACTTAAACTTTGTGTAATGTGCAGTAAACAATTCTCAGGCAGACAGGGTTAACACACCAAATTCACTTTTCTTTAATTATCAGAATGACTATCCACACATGAACCTACATTTATTCCAATTAAATAAAGATATTCAGCCAATAATTTGTTTTCTTTCTAGTTAAATAAAATGAATAGGATAACATGTTCCAACCACAACTCAGTTTTCATTCTCAACTTATTTCCTTTCCAGTTAAACAGAATGATCAAACTAACATGTTCCAATCACAATTCAGTTTTCATTGTATTTAAAGAATGATATGTTAAGCCTCAATTTACTTCCTTTCCAGTTAAATAGAAAAACTAGAATAACATATTCCAACTGCAACTTTATATTTAAAGAGAATGACTAGATTAATACTTCAATCACCACTTTGTAACTTTCCAGTTAAACAGAAAAACTAGAATAACATATTCCAACTGCAACTTTATATTTAAAGAGAATGACTAGATTAATACTTCAATCACCACTTTGTAACTTTCCAGTTAAACAGAAAAACTAGAATAACATATTCCAACTGCAACTTTATATTTAAAGAGAATGACTAGATTAATACTTCAATCACCACTTTGTAACTTTCCAGTTAAACAGAAAAACTAGAATAACATATTCCAACTGCAACTTTATATTTAAAGAGAATGACTAGATTAATACTTCAATCACCACTTTGTAACTTTCCAGTTAAACAGAAAAACTAGAATAACATATTCCAACTGCAACTTTATATTTAAAGAGAATGACTAGATTAATACTTCAATCACCACTTTGTAACTTTCCAGTTAAACAGAAAACTAGAATAACATATTCCAACTGCAACTTTATATTTAAAGAGAATGACTAGATTAATACTTCAATCACCACTTTGTAACTTTCCAGTTAAACAGAAAACTAGAATAACATATTCCAACTGCAACTTTATATTTAAAGAGAATGACTAGATTAATACTTCAATCACCACTTTGTAACTTTCCAGTTAAACAGAAAAACTAGAATAACATATTCCAACTGCAACTTTATATTTAAAGAGAATGACTAGATTAATACTTCAATCACCACTTTGTAACTTTCCAGTTAAACAGAAAAACTAGAATAACATATTCCAACTGCAACTTTATATTTAAAGAGAATGACTAGATTAATACTTCAATCACCACTTTGTAACTTTCCAGTTAAACAGAAAAACTAGAATAACATATTCCAACTGCAACTTTATATTTAAAGAGAATGACTAGATTAATACTTCAATCACCACTTTGTAACTTTCCAGTTAAACAGAAAACTAGAATAACATATTCCAACTGCAACTTTATATTTAAAGAGAATGACTAGATTAATACTTCAATCACCACTTTGTAACTTTCCAGTTAAACAGAAAACTAGAATAACATATTCCAACTGCAACTTTATATTTAAAGAGAATGACTAGATTAATACTTCAATCACCACTTTGTAACTTTCCAGTTAAACAGAAAAACTAGAATAACATATTCCAACTGCAACTTTATATTTAAAGAGAATGACTAGATTAATACTTCAATCACCACTTTGTAACTTTCCAGTTAAACAGAAAAACTAGAATAACATATTCCAACTGCAACTTTATATTTAAAGAGAATGACTAGATTAATACTTCAATCACCACTTTGTAACTTTCCAGTTAAACAGAAAAACTAGAATAACATATTCCAACTGCAACTTTATATTTAAAGAGAATGACTAGATTAATACTTCAATCACCACTTTGTAACTTTCCAGCTGAGCAGAAAAGACAAACACTTTGCCAGCACTTTGTAAGAATAAAAGAACTTTTTTACCAGCAAACCTTTTTTTTCTGAGTGGACAAAACATATTTAAGTTGAATTTAGTGTCAGTATAATTTTTAAAAATTATACTCAGTTATAGCTTTGCTCACAATTGCTCTCAACTGCAAACATATGGAATATGTAGATGATGAATACAGATTTTTTAAAAACACTAGATTTATTATATTCTACACAACTATTCTAGTTAAAAAACCTAATACTCACTAAACATTAATATCTCTTTCACCAATATCTTCTAACTGTTCATCTGTTACATTCAGGTTGCCAGGGAATCTTGGATTCTATAACAATACACAGTTTAGTACATCAAAATAAACTTGATTATGTGATTTAGTAGCTGGTACTTCTAGAAAATAAAACAATCTCTGCCATCCAGTTTTAAATTTCTAACATTTCAAATTTGTTGAAACTCAAACAACCAGAATACAATTTCACAATAAAATACTGTGCAAGTTAAAAATCAATCAAGAACTACACCATAAAACAAAAGGTTTATTCATATGAAAAATAATTATTTAAAAATAACTAAAAAACATATTATTAATTCAAATGTTTGTTAAATTTTAAGAATATCTACACAGTTATTCAAAACCTCAATTACCTAATAAGATTTTTTTCAACTTCAAAAAATGTTTAAGAATAAATATGATATTTCCTTCAATTAGAAGTAAAGTAGTTTTTTGGGTGAAAAGGAAAAAAAAAACTCCTGTCATTGTTTCATGGGAGTATTGCATACACTTTTGGAAAGTCTAGATACTGTTATATCCAAACACGTAATCCATATAATGGTAACAAATATCAGTCAAGAGTTGTGACAGTCAAAGAGGCACAAGAATCAGGAGTGTCATCATCACATTACCAGCAACATTCACGTGCACAAACTGATTAACTCGTTTTGATTTTCAAATCAAATTATGTGACCTTCTTTCATTGTCTGTTGAAAGTTGCAGATTTGACCTTCTTGCCTAGCAGAAGGTTACCATTACTATGAGTCGAGAGTCCTTGTCAGAACCAAACATATTTGTTAGTGCTGTTATAGCATTGTTTGGCATAACAGGTGGATTTGACTAAATAATAGCTGTCAAATTATCCACTGTGACTGCACCCATAGCAGCTACACAGGTTGCAAGTCCAATCTTGTACATGCAGGTAATTGAGGGAATAACGGTGGCTCACAATGATATGCTGAACAGTAGCAAAGATCCACAATGACAGGGGAAGAAGAGAGCTCACATTACAAAAGAAAAAAAACTATCAACTACAGTCTTCTGATGATGATATGGCCAGTCACAATGGAGTCACTTTTTGTCTAATTTATAAAATAAGTTGTGACTGTCATATCTAATTGTATGCCACATCATGTTAAAGTTCCCTCACAATCATATAAATCTCAGATCTTTTACACCCGATCCTTGTCAGTGAGGTACCTCTGGTTGAGGGAGAAATCCTACATTAATCTTACAAGTGTATTTCAAACTGAAAAAGATTTGATAATTTAGTTAAAATTAACAAAAGTTATTGCAACACACTCACTTTGGAGATTTTCACTCTATACCATCCTTCAAAAAATGAAAACCTATGCATATTAAAAATATATGTACTTTTCTCATCTATGCAAATAAACCATCAATTAAAGAAATTGTTATTTCCACTTACCCTTTTATGAAAGTCTAACTTTGCAACAAGCAGATTACAGTAGTTTCTGATTAACTTTCCATAACTTTCCTGTAGGTGCCCCTAGAAATAAAACCTCCCAATAACCAGACATTACTCATGTTTGAAAGTCTTAAGCTTATAATTCACTCATGAAGAAATCACTTTTTCAAAGAATATGATTAATTAACACTTTCATGTGAAAACAAAACCATTCAACTGAAAAGAAACACACACAAAAACAAAAACAACAATGGAGAAATAGACTAATTATAACTATGATTGTCTCCATTAGAATATATTAGACATATTCCACCTGGAATTTATTTATTCAGTAATTAACATATTTTATTTGGAATTTATTTATTCAATAATTAACACATTCCATCCAGAAGTTATCTATGAAATAAGCAACATTCTAGGCACCATTTATTTATTTAACCAAATGTGCACAAGTTTAGTACACTGAACCAACTCTTTAATGGAGAAAGAATATTGATTATAATTCTGAAATTACTATGTACAAAATGTGGCAATATTATAGTGAAATGTACAAGTCTGTTAAAAACAAAAACATCAGATTTTTTTACAAAAGTATTTGTATTAAAGATAGGTCTGTGAACTGATGACATCAGTGCAGAGCAATTATCTACAGTTTGTTTCAGTACACTGTATCTGGTATTTACCATCCATCAGTTTAGAGTAAATTGAACAGTTGATAACTCTGATATAACATATGTAATACCAAGTTGAATGATACTGTAAATGGTCAAAAAGGTACACACTTCAATAATATTTCTGGTGTCATTAGAATGACACTATGATTCCTCTATTTTATGTCACACACACTGGTAACATTTTGCTGTAACAAATTATAGCTTTTCTACTTAATGTCATATACACTGGCTATATTTTGCTGTGACACACTGATTTGTTTACCTAATATCATACACACTAGCAACATTTTGGTGTGACACACCATGATTTAGATAAATACTGTAATACTTTACTGTGGTCCATTTATTTGTTCACTTAATACCATTTATGCTGGTAACATTTTGATATGACATACAATATTTTAAGATGTATTTAACTGCTCATTTATATATCATACTAAAGTTATAAAATGTTTTTAAATAAAATGGCTAACATACCCACAATTTTCCTAAATCGACAAGTGAAGACCTGTATTTGTATGAATCAGGCATTACCTGCAAATAAAAAAATTCTTCACTTCACATCACTCATTTTCAAAATCTACCATAAACAAATATGACAAGGAATACAAAGAAAGTTAACATGTTATTGAAAACAATACTCATTTAACTATTCAGCACAGAACACAACATTAATAGTTTTAAGATACACAATATCTTATTTAGAAGTGAAACAAGAAATAAATACCATGATGTAATACAAATTATATGCAAAAAAACTCTCTAAATATCAACACGAGTATTAATAGAAAATGATGATGTTGATGGACAAAAAGTTGAATCTGTACATATAAAGATGTCCACAAACTTAAAGTGAAACCATTTGAATATCAATACATCCAAGGATTTAAAGTAGAATCTATATATCACTATGTCTAATATTTTGAAGTAGAATCTTTAAGGATATCAACATGTCCAAGGATTTGAAATGGAATCTATATGGATGTCAAGATGTCCACAAAGTTAAAATGGAATCTGTACATATGCCAAGATGTCAAAAATTTAAAGTGAAATCTGGTTGAAGTAGAATCTGTATGAATACTAAGACGTCCAAAGATTTAAAGTAGAATCTCTACATATACCAAGATTTAAAGTGGCTTCTGTATGGATATCAAGATGTCCAAGAATTTAGAGTCAAATGTATACATATACCAAGCAGCATTAGAATTTAAAATAGTATTAGTAGAGATATGAAGGTGTCCAATAACTTAAAATGTGGACATTTTAAGGAAATATTTTAAAGCTTAAAAAATCCTTTTTTTTTTCAGGCAAAAATGTAATTGTAACATTCTCCAGAATGAAGCAAGACTGCTAAAAGTTATGGTTAATCAAAGATTTACATCTAACAGTAACAAACACTATTTCTTACATTTTTATGCCCTTCTCTCAAAAGTTTGTGTAGGACATGACAAAACTTCCAACAAATAATTGGCTGCCCTTGTAACGGAATCTTCATAACAATATCCCAAAATGTATTGGCTCCCTTCTCATGGAATGTCCCAATGATTGCATCTTAATGTACAGTTAAGGACTCTGCTTAGAGAACTGAAATTTTTAACATTAGAATACAAGCAATTTCAAAGTTGAAACAGATCATTTTTTCAGAAAAACTATTATTTAATAATGACAAAGTTTAACCTGCAACAACGTAGAAGTACTAGGATTAACAACTAATTACCATTTTCTTTTAACAGAACAACATGTTGTCACTTAAACAATACAGTTAGTAAACTTGACAAAAGCAATGAAGAACAGAGCTCATGAAAACATGGCCTGTTAAGACTATTGGGGTTTAATATCCTCTGTGTTCTTCAGATGGAACTCTTGAGGTTTATGTCCTCTGTGTTCTTCAGATGGAACTTCTGGGGTTTATGTCACCTGTGTTCTTCAGATTGAACTCTTTGGGTTCATGTCCTCTGTGTTTTTCTGGATGCTTTTTCGATCCAAGTCAACCTGTGAGGTAATGACTTTATTTTTCTTTTGTTTTTATGGTTGTGTGTGTTATTCACTTAATATTTCTTCTATCATTTAGTTTATCTATAAATCTTTAGTTACATTAAAATAATAACTCACCAACTAGCTCATCACATTTATTTTGAGTAAATACAGTAAAACCTAAGGCCAGAAATTGCATAGGGCAGAAACCTGTACAAGTCAGAAATATCAAAATTTTGCTGCATTATCTTAAGATTTCACTTATAAAAGGCCCTCTATATGGCAGAACCTGCATAATACAGATGGAAAACTATCTTTCACCTACCTCATCTATCAATAAGCAGGATTAGAACTTAAGTAAGGCAGAAAAATGTTTTTGATTAAATATTAATTTCTTATTTAATTAATAATTTATTTAAATATTAATAAATTCTTGTTGATTGGTTGGTTGGTTTCATATTTTATGGCACAAAGCAACTAGACTATCTGTGCAAAACATCTGGTAAAAATTTAAGTTCATAAAAGGAAATAAGGGTAAAACAAAACAAAACAAAGTTGGAAAAAAAAAAAGCATTAAAACCAATGTTTACATCTAGTCCACAGAGGAAACACAAAAAAACTACAGTAATACGAGTTGTGAAGGGCTTTCTGTAGCATAACTGTAATTATCATAACTCACAAGGAAGACTAACAGGTAAGCTAAAAAAACACCGTCAGTCACCTGAGGTTGGCTTTCCAAGTCCTGGTTCTGAGTTATTTGATGTTATGGCCATTTTCAGAAAGTAAAGCAATAAAAGTTTTAAAAGACTTATAGAAAAATTTTAATTATAACTTGCTAGGATGACTAATGAGTAGTTCACACAGCAGCATTAGTCACCTGAAGTTGGTCTCTCCATTCCTGGTTTCAAGTTATGTGACGTAACGGCCATTTTCTAATTTCAAATCAAACTAGATGTACTTTGATTCTTAAAAGAGAATCACATTAAAAAAAGGTCTAATGTATAAATTAAAAAACTTAAATAGCATGAAAAAGATAAATGACCTTTAAAAAAACTAAAATAATTTCCAAAGTAGATAGTGTCTAATACCATAGATAAAGTTTGGGACAAAATATGTTTAAAATGGCACCGTCATTGAGAGTCATAACAACGGCAAGACAGTAAAATGTGGCTTATTGTGACCTGAGTGTTACACAGACAACATATTGGTGAATCAGTCCCAGACAAAACAAAACAAAACAATGAGTTAAAAAAACTGTGACCAAAGAATAGTCTAGTTAGAACAACTTCTTCTTTCCAATTCTTATGGAAACAAGACAGCCAAAGAACAATAGAGGGTTTTATTTGGAAAAGCTTGTTTTCACGTTGCTCAATTCAAGTCAGCTGCTAATTGGCATGGAGCCAAGCCTTTAATGCAGAATCATAGTCCATGTATGGAACAGGCACTGCAGTCATAGTGCCAAAACAGGCAGATTTAGCTGTGATGTTGGCAAGTTAATTCCTGGAGATACCAATGTGATCCAGTATCCAATAAAACAGGATAGAAGAAGATGTTAAAGAAAAATGGGCCAGTCTGTTTTGAATATTGGAGAGAACAGGGTGTGAACTAACATAAAGCAATTCCAGGACCAGTAGAAAATTAAGCAAGTCAGTATAAATAGTGCAATTTGAGTATTGCTTAGGGTCTATGTATTCCAGGGCAAGAGAAATGGCATACAGTTCAGCAGTGAACACAGAAGCTGTAGAGGGGATTCTGAGAACAACCACATAATCACAACAAACCATGGCAGAGCCCACAGAGTCACCTGATTTCGAACCATCTGTATAAATAAGAATGGAAGAATGGTTCAAAAGATGTTCAGCAAATAACAGACAGTATTTCAATTGGGAATGTCTGCTTTTCTCAGATGACTTAAATACAGGTCACATTTGGGGACTGTAATAAGCCACGGTGGGATGGGCTGACCAGTGGATACAGCAGTATTATCCAAGATAGACGCAATTCATCCAACTGCACGTGGAGCAATGTCAGATTGTCTGTTCTGAAAAAGCATGTCCCACCGAGGAAGGAAAAATACAACCCCGGGTGGAATGCTTTGGTAAGGAACGGAGTTTTGAAGCATACAGTAAAGACAGTTGCAAATGGCAGAGGTGCAAAGAAAGTGCATGAGACTCTGTGTATAAGCTCTTAACTGGGAAAGTGTGGAAAGCCCCAGTGCAGAGCCAAAGTCCTTGATGATGAATGTGGTCAAGCATCTTTAAGTATGAAGTTCTGGCAGAATCATAGACCAGTGATCCATAGTTGAGTTTTGATTAGCACGATATATCTTCAGCACAGAACATCGATCAGCTCCCCAAGTAGTGGAAGAAAGGACCTAGAGGATGTTCGGTGCTGTCCTACATTTTACCCGTAGCTGCTTGATGTGTGGTAGAGAGATCAGTTTATGTTCAAAAATAAACCCCAAGAAATTTGTCTCAGGGACCACAGGTAGCACAACTTCACTGATATGGAGTTCAGGACCTGGGAGAATACCGGATAGCAGCAAAGAGCAAGCAAATGGTTTTAGAGAGAGAGAAGTTAAAGTCACTTGCTGTGGTCCACTTCAGTAAACGACTGAGGGCAGTCTGTAGCTGCTGCTCAATATACCTCATGTTTGACAACTGATGTAAGATGTGAAAGTCGTTAACATAGAGCCCATTTGCAATAGTAAGAGGGAGTTGTTCAGTGATGGCATTAACAATTATATTGAAAAGCGTGACACTCAAAACACAACTCTGAGGGACTCCAAGTTTCTGTAGAAAAAAATTGGAAAGTGTCAAACTCGCATGAACTTGGAATTGCCTGTCCATTAAAATTTTTTCAATAAAAATAGGCAAATAGCCACATCACCCACATATATGGAGGTCTCGCAAAATGCCATACCTTCAGGTTGTATCATAAGCCTTCTCAATGTCAAAGAATACTGATACAAGATGTTGTCATTTGAAAAAGGCTTCTCTGATTGATGTTTCAAGTCGAATCAGGTGGTCCATGGTGGAGCGCTGTCATCAGAGCCCACACTGGGTGGGTGACAGCAGGTTGTTTGATTTGAGGAATCAAAGAAGATGAGCATTAACCATTCTCTCTAAGGTCTTACAGAGACAGCTGTCAAAGCAATTGGATGGTAGTTTGAAGGAATCTTGGGATCTTGCCTAGGCTTAAAGAAAGGTAGAACAGTAGCCTGGCACCAAGCATCAGGAAAAACATTTTTCTGCCAGATCCAATTAAATACAATCAGAAGAACAGCAAGAGAAGCAGGGGATAGATGGTACAGCATTTCATAGTATACATCATCAAGTGTGACCAATGTACTGCCAGATGGATGAAGGGCCAGTTTGAGTTCCACCAGTGTAAAGGGGCAATTATAGTCATAGAGACAATCAGCTCAAAAGGAAAGATGTGATTGCTCTGCCTGAGTTTTGATGCCAGGTGGAGGAGGAAGAAGAAGTGCTAGATACCCAACAAAACCTTTCAACTAGAGTAAAGGCAATGCTCCAGGTATCAGCTACTTCCTTGTCATCTGAGAGCAAGATCGAGAGGGGAACAGAATTATATTACCCACTAACCTTTTAAATCTTGTCCCATGTGACTTTGGAACTGGTGGTAGAAGAAATGCTGATTGTGAACTTAACCCAAGATTCCTTCTGGCTTCAACATTTTAATCACCAAGCATTTGCACTGGGCTGCTAGAAAGCGATGCAATGCAAGAGTGTGGGATACCTACAAAAAGTATCCCAGGCCTGTTTTTGAGCATTCAGTGCCATGTGGCAGGCAGAATTCCATCAGAAATGAGGATATCATGAAAAAAGTATTGAGGTTTTAGGAATACACTGAGCAGCTACCTGTATAATACAGTCAGTTACTGCTGCCACACAGTCATCTAGTTACGGCTCACAGACGATGGCAGGATCAAGTTCTGCGAGAGCAGTGAAGAGGGCTAGTTTGCTTGATCCAGCTTTCAACAATGCATGTTGGTCAGGTGGCATCAACCAATGCCAGTCTCTCTCAAAATTATAGGAATATGATCACTGCTTTGTGGATTATTGTCAATCCTCCATGAAAAGTGAGAGAATAGTGAAGGGGAGCAAACTGAGAGATCAATAGCAGTAAAAGACTGAGTAGGTGCATGAAAATAAGTATAAAAACTGCTATTGAAAAGAGAAAGATTGGGATCAGAGAGCATACTCTCTATGGAGCTACCCCTGCCGTCAGTATCAACATTTCCCCAGAGGGGATGATGTCCATTAAAGTCCCCCAGGATTAAAAGGGGAGACAGCAACTGTTCAATGAGAGCATCAAGGTCTGATTGATCATAGTTCTCTCAGATGACAGGTAGAGAGAACAAACAGTGATGGTACAACTGAAGGAAAACACAGATGGCTGTAGCCTCAAAGGGTGTGTCGAGTGGCAAAGACAAGGTCGGCACATGCTAACCAACCAACAGTGCCACCCCTACATGCACTCGTCCATTGCACAGCCTGTCATTTCTGTACAAAGAAAACTGCTGAAAGGTAACTGTAGCAGCAGGCTTCAGAAATGTTTCCTGTAAGGAAAGACATACAGGATGGTAGGAAGCAATCAGTGTTTTGATGTTATCCAGATTAGAACATAAATCTCCATAGTTCCATTGTATCAAGATGACCATTTTTATTTATGTGTAAGCAAACTGGGTGGCGAATCCTTCTTTTTATGATCACATCTTTTTTTTTTTCCGTCTTTATTCGAGGGAGATCTATCAACCTCCATGGATCCTGCCCTGGGTTGATTGGGCAGGTCTATGCTGTTGGAAGAGGATTCCAGTGACTGAAGACATAAACAAATGATCGTTTTGCATGTTGGGGTGGAAGAAGAAGATGTATCCAAGGAAATGCCTGAACCCAAAACCAAAGGAAGTAGATCTTGGGATTTGTTGGAATGTTTGTAAGGAACAAAGATGGGCGTTGAAGTTGGTTCATCAACTTTTTTAACCATGGAGGTCAAAATAATTTTCATTTGTTTTATGAATGATTCTTTTGGAGGCACAGAGAGATCCGACTTCGTCCCACAATAGTAGTGGAACGAAGTGCAGCAGCACACAACCGAGATGAAGTGGTGGACAGCAACTTTCGAGGCTCAGAATAAATAATGTTATGAATCGTTTTCAAATAATTTACCTCTTTTTCTTCCAACTATTTAGGGCAAGAACAAAAGTAGGATGGGTGAGAACTATTGCAATTGATGCAATGAAGGTCCGTTTCCCACTCATAGGCATTGTGATCCTTGCCACTGCAACAAGCACACGTCAAGGAACCACAACGTGATGTCTTCGACTGACCGAACTGTTGACACTGAAAATATCTGAGAGGGTTTGGAATGTATGGCCATACCCTGCAATTAAGATAACCTGCCTTGATGGTGGCAGGTGGATGTGGTGATGTAAAGGTCAGAATGAGGACACTGGTCAGCATCATAATTCCATCTTTGTGAGTGGAGATACATCTCACTGCAAAAACTCCTTGGGTGGAGAAAGCAGTGAGAATCTCTGACTCAGGAATGTTCTTCAAATCCCTCTCAACAATAACTCCTCATGATGAATTCAAAGTAGTATGAGGTATAACCTCAATAGATATATCCCCAATTACCTTTGAATGGAGTTCACTGTGTTGAGATGTGGATGTTTCCACCAATATGGAAGCAGAGCAAAGCTTCTTTTCTGACTCTGGAGAGCTACCAGGTCCCCTAGTCCCTTCTAAATGAAAAAGGTAGACATCTGCCCTAAAGATTTGTCTGAAAGAGAATGTAGTAAAAGAAAATGATGTAAAAGATGTGGTCATTTACCTATGGACTGTTTTTTCACTATTTTATTTGAAGCATCCATGATAAAAAAAAGGAATATTTCAGTACCCACTGATCCCACCCACCATGGAGCTCTAAGAGAAGATGCACAATACCATACAAGGACACTGCAGCAATGCCAGAGTTTAGTACACACTATACCCAAACACCAGATACAATGTCCACAACACCTGTTGAGAACATCCAACACTGGTACTTGGTTGACCCTAGCTCAAGTGGACCAGCCAATTGGCCCAAAAGGGGCCACCCCAAGGCTGCCCGTTTACAGAATTGTTGTTTTTTTTTTATTTCGGGCAAAGCTACTCCAGGGCTATTTGCACAAGCTGTCCCTAATTTAGCAGTGTAAGACTAGAGGGCAGGCAGCTAGTCATCACCACCCATCGCCAACTCTTGGGCTACTCTTTACCAATGAATAGTGGGATTGACCATCACATTATAATGTCCCTATGGCTGAAAGGATGAGCATGTTTTGTGTGACAGGGATTCGAACCTGCGACCCTCAGATTACGAGTCGAACGCCTTAACTCACCTGGCCATGCCGGGCCCTATCTACAGGAATTCAAGACCAAAGTGGTGTATCAGGGTTGGACCCCTCAACCACCATGATCCTCTCCTCCCCTTCATGGGTCACACTCATGGCAAACACGTGGGTGGATGTTTAGATCCCCAAGGAGGTAAATTGAAAGAACACAGCTTTTCCTGAGAGGTCCCCTCACCACGTACAGGAATCTACACTGAGAGGAAATTCTTGTTTCATTAATAACTTGTTTAAATATTAACAAATTCTCACATATTTTGTTACAGTAAGTATTGGTTAAATATATTCTGTTCTTTTTTTCTTCCGTCATTATTCAGGAGGTCATTATTTGAAAGAACAATTTATTGTACTTTTGGTCACATTTGCTGATGGAAAACTAGAGAAACCACTGGTAATTGGTAAAAGTGAAAATCTGCACTGTTTCAAAAATTTAAAGAAGAATCAACTTTCTGTGGAATGGAAAGTGAATAATCGAGTGTAGATGGCAAGTTCTATATTTGAGAAATTTTTGAACAAAGTAAACAAAAGAATGGAACAAAGAAATAGGAATATTCTACTTTTCCTAAATAATGCAACTTGTCACCCAAAAGTTCAACTTTCAAATATTTGTTTAGTCTTTCTACCTTGATGTACAATATCAGTTTTACAGCCACTAGATAATGGAATTATACAGTGTATAAAACTGAAATACAGAAATTTGAAGCTTCAGCATATTATAGCAAACATGACTGTAAGAGAACATCTGAAATTACCATGAAAATTGATGTTAGAAGTAACTGCACTTTTAAGTCATTCAATCAAATGCATAATAAAGTGCTTGTGAAACTGTGGATTTATTCTTGATAATGGCAGAGAAGTTATTTGTTGTGATGATTCTAGTGAAATCCAAACTCTGATTGAGAAGATTGATGCAGATGATTCTGTGAACGTTGACAAGAATGTTTCAACAGACACTTATGAAATTGATTTAAAATCTATAATAGTATTGCAAGATGGTAACAGTGTGAGAGATTCAAAAGATGACAAAATGGAAAAGATAGTGAGGAAATAGAAATTCCTACTTCATCGCAAATGTTAAGTTATATTAACGATATCAAATTGTATGCAAAAATGAAGGGAGAAAATGAACTTCTTGAAAAGGTTGTAGAATTGGTGTTCTCTTTTAACCAGATGAAAAAAGCCCATTAAAAAAGTGAAACAGTTGAAATTGGACACTTTCTTCAAATAAATTTAAGATTTTGTGTACTTGTGTGCAATGTAAAGTAATGGAGTAAATAAATACTCTGTCATAAGCTCCAACAACAGAGTCACAAGACAGTTAGTGAATTATTGATGCCTGTCACAGAATTTATTAAAATAGAAAAGTGAATTTTGAATATTGTGTTGTTTTGTGATTACATTTTTTCTTCTTCTGGTTCTTTTTCCTATTTCAAATAATTAATATTTATGTTTTATTGTTCATTAACATTAGTACCAAATTCTTGGCCAGGCACATATTAACT
Source organism: Tachypleus tridentatus (assembly GCF_004210375.1). Taxonomy (NCBI): domain Eukaryota; kingdom Metazoa; phylum Arthropoda; class Merostomata; order Xiphosura; family Limulidae; genus Tachypleus; species Tachypleus tridentatus. Next base: position 16,277,734 of record NW_027467777.1, read on the forward strand.
GTGTTTGTAGTAAGTACTAAATTTTATTTTATGGTATTTGTATGATATTTTACACAGATACATGCCTCACATTTTTGTACTTTGTTTTCAATGAATGTTGAAGCAATTACACGGTAAGAATATCAGCTTTCAATTGTTAGGCATTCATACGCAGCTTTACAGTCTGGTACACAACGATGTCCTGGGTAGGATGTGAAGTATTTTATTCTTAGAACAATAACAACGCTTCACTGTGTGGTACACGATGTCCTGGGTAGGATGTGAAGTATTTTATTCTTATAACAATAACAACACTTCACTGTGTGGTACATGATGATGTCCTGGGTAGGATGTGAAGTATTTTATTCTTAGAACAATAACAACGCTTCACTGTGTGGTACACAATGATGTCCTGGGTAGGATGTGAAGTATTTTATTCTTATAACAATAACAACACTTCACTGTGTGGTACACAATAATGTCCTGGGTAGGATGTGAAGTATTTTATTCTTATAACAATAACAACACTTCACTGTGTGGTACATGATGATGTCCTGGGTAGGATGTGAAGTATTTTATTCTTAGAACAATAACAACACTTCACTGTGTGGTACACAATAATGTCCTGGGTAGGATGTGAAGTATTTTATTCTTAGAATGATAACAACACTTCACTGTGTGGTACATGATGATGTCCTGGGTAGGATGTGAAGTATTTTATTCTTATAACAATAACAACACTTCACTGTGTGGTACATGATGATGTCCTGGGTAGGATGTGAAGTATTTTATTCTTAGAACAATAACAACACTTCACTGTGTGGTACACAATAATGTCCTGGGTAGGATGTGAAGTATTTTATTCTTATAACAATAACAACACTTCACTGTGTGGTACATGATGGTGTCCTGGGTAGGATGTGAAGTATTTTATTCTTATAACAATAACAACACTTCACTGTGTGGTACATGATGATGTCCTGGGTAGGATGTGAAGTATTTTATTCTTAGAACAATAACAACACTTCACTGTGTGGTACACAATAATGTCCTGGGTAGGATGTGAAGTATTTTATTCTTATAACAATAACAACACTTCACTGTGTGGTACACAATAATGTCCTGGGTAGGATGTGAAGTATTTTATTCTTAGAACAATAACAACACTTCACTGTGTGGTACACAATAATGTCCTGGGTAGGATGTGAAGTATTTTATTCTTATAACAATAACAACACTTCACTGTGTGGTACACAATAATGTCCTGGGTAGGATGTGAAGTATTTTATTCTTAGAACGATAACAACACTTCACTGTGTGGTACATGATGATGTCCTGGGTAGGATGTGAAGTATTTTATTCTTATAACAATAACAACACTTCACTGTGTGGTACATGATGATGTCCTGGGTAGGATGTGAAGTATTTTATTCTTAGAACAATAACAACACTTCACTGTGTGGTACACAATAATGTCCTGGGTAGGATGTGAAGTATTTTATTCTTAGAACAATAACAACACTTCACTGTGTGGTACATGATGATGTCCTGGGTAGGATGTGAAGTATTTTATTCTTAGAACAATAACAACACTTCACTGTGTGGTACACAATAATGTCCTGGGTAGGATGTGAAGTATTTTATTCTTAGAACGATAACAACACTTCACTGTGTGGTACATGATGATGTCCTGGGTAGGATGTGAAGTATTTTATTCTTAGAACGATAACAACACTTCACTGTGTGGTACACAGTAATGTCCTGGGTAGGATGTGAAGTATTTTATTCTTAGAACAATAACAACACTTCACTGTGTGGTACATGATGATGTCCTGGGTAGGATGTGAAGTATTTTATTCTTAGAACGATAACAACACTTCACTGTGTGGTACATGATAATGTCCTGGGTAGGATGTGAAGTATTTTATTCTTAGAACGATAACAACGCTTCACTGTGTGGTACATGATGATGTCCTATGTGTAATATGAAACATTTTATTATTATAGTTATAACATCACTTAACTTTGTGGTACACTAACATTTTCCTAATTTGATATAATTTTCCTATAATAATTATCTCTACTAACACATAGTCATGCTTCTTGGATAACTATGAATATTATGGGATGAAGATAAAGAGTCTCCTCAGATAAATTATTGAGGGTTACAGCAAGTAGTCAAATTCCCTCTATCAAAGCATCTGCACCCAATAAATCCTAATCTTACCAAACACTTCTGATAAAATTTGTCGGGGTAAAATCTGAGAACAGGAGTGGAGATCAAACAAATCCAAGAAATTGAGACTTTTTCCAAAAGAATAACAAAGTTCAGTCTCCAAAAGACAATCTAATCAGTGGAATTAATATATCCATCCATTTGGTGGTGGTAAACCAAAGCATGCTACTCAGAGAAATGAAGGGAACAAAGTATTCCATCACATAATAGAGCAGCAAATCTCCAAGCATTAACAGAAATGTCAGGTGAACTGAGTAACCCTCTTCAGACTTCAAAAACCCAATTCACTAATTGAAGAAATGGAGTGTGAGATCACTGATCCAAACATGCCTCGTAAGAAGCTGGCCTAGTGAACAAAGGTGCTGGATAAAGAGAGTCCAAATTCTCCCCAAATTGACTCAGAACCCCCTAAAGAGACACTTCCAGACTGAATTCACGTCTCAGTCTCACAAAAAAGAAAATCATGAACAGCCTCAACTGAGAAATATATCCTCAAGACAACTGGTATGGGTATTAAAATTTTAATTAAAATAAAGTACAGAACAACATAAGACCTTCTTAGGTCATCTTCAGGTTTTGAGAATACATTTTTACTTCAAGTGGGTTTCTTATCATCATGAATTAGCCTCAACTGAGATAATGCTGACCAATGGACAGAGAAAGTGAGTTTACATTCTAAATTTAAGCTTACTTTCTTAATTCACTTCTACTTGATTTTCATTTTGATTAGTTCAGCAGAAAATCATCTTGAAAAACAAACAGCTAATGAGCTATTCATTGATACAGTAGAGGCACTCATCCACTTGTCTACAAAGATAGGCACACAGTTTTTAAGTTGCTACTAAATAATGATTGTTGTCATTGTCATCTAAATGTGCCTCGTTTGTTTTTCATGCTACTTACAGTTTAGTCAAGTTATCAACTACATCAGCATTTCCAAAAGTGTGAGGCATGTCTCCACACAGGGAAACAAATTAACTCTTGAGTAAAGCCAATAATTGAATAATGCAAAATTTAGCATTTTGATATTTTTTTTTATTAATGAAAATAATAAAGAATTAACACAACACATATAACATTTTCATCTACATATGTATATGATATCTTGTTACTTAATTCACTTTTTCACTTACATTAAAAAACGTAGCAGGCCCACAAGAAACATTTTAAAGGGGCAATGTGGAAGACAAAAGTTTGAGAAACTATAACTGCAGAGCACTTTCTTTCTTGATCAACTCTGCCATTATTAAAGGTTCATCTTCCTGTTAGTGTCACAAAACAAATTTTAACCAAAAATACCAAACAAGCACAACACCAAACAATAAAAAGTACACAAAAGCTTTGACATTAGAGAATAGAAACCAGTTCCTATAAGAACAAACTCAATACCAGTGATAACAAGTACAATAGTATAACTATTAATGGCTTAAAAAATTAAGTGGAGTTAAAAATTAGAATTAAAAATATAAACAAGTAACAAAGAAAGAGTTAAAATATTTTACACTGCTATTATTGTTCAAATATAAACAAATATTAAAATCTATCAATACATAACAAATTTAAATATGGTAAAGCAAAATGCCCTGTATATTAAATCTTAAAAAGAAAAAAAACTGCTTGACAGTTTGGAAACACAAAACTTAAGGAAAGGATACTTCGCACATGTTTTTCTTTCACTGGGGTTTCCTGGTTATTAATGGCCTTCGGAAAGACTGATACCCTGAGAAAGAGAGAGAAAATCAAATATAAAACAATCTATGTTATTGAGTAAATATTTACTGTTTCAGAATACCTTTTGAAAACTTATGCCATAATGAGTACCTTTCATGACAAGAATATTAACTCCTAACATTTAAGGATTTTTATGGAAATAAGCTCAGAGTGCAGTTTTTCTATTTCACTTCTTGATAGCTCATATATTAATGAAAATGAAAGTTCTTTTATGATCTATTACTATATTTCTGCAATGATTTATGTAAAATACATACTATTTAATGCAACTATAGTAAAGTAAAACAATGTTTCTCTCCAGTGTTTATGATACATAAATCAGAGATCATCACCACCGGTAACAGTAATGCCATCTAGTGACCAATGATTGTAATAAATGAAAACATGCAAGAAAAATTAGGCAAATAACCGAAAATGTTGAAAGATATGGTTTGCCAACATTAACTTGGGTAATATTTTTTGAAACACAGAGAATGTCTGAAATATGCTGGGCAAATCACAGAAGCAATTATTAAATTACATTGTATGTATGGTTAGGATTAGAATTTCACTGACTAAACCTTAAAAATCACTGTCACTGAACAGCAAACAATCCCCTACTTCCTTAATGTATCCTTCAGAATAAAAATCCTTACAAGTGACAAAAGTTAACAGTCCAATTCTTCCTTAACATATACTTCAGGTTAAGAATCCTTAGACATTACAAAAAGCAGACAATCACCTACTTCTTTAATGTATCTTTCATGGTAAAAATCTTTACAAATTACGCTGTGAATAAGGTTTGAACTATACTTTTATTGTGTAAATGTTAAAGATCAATGCGACTGGAACTTCCATTCACTATAGTTTTATTTAGATGCAAAATCAAACTGTATATACCCTTTGGCTTTAACAGATTGACTAAGTTTATAAATATAGAAATTCTGCAAAGAAACAAATTCAAGTAAATTTTCCTCATCTCAGTTCATATACAAGGCAATTATCTATCAGGAATACATTTTCTGTGTAGAAAAATGTTAACTTCCAATATAATAATTTTTTGCCTCCTCTCACAGCTAGAATTCTATACTGAAAAGGTGGAGAGACCAGTCCAAAGTTATCTAGATAGCACAACCTTAAAAATGTGTTCAAAAACAGTCCATGAAGTGTCACAACTCCATGTAGAAGAACATACACTCATATGAGACCACACCACCTCTGTACTAGATATAATCCTTGGCCATTGTGAAAATATGTGTCACTAAATGGATGGGAAAAAAGAAGCACATCCAAAAGGAATTTGGACATGCCTGATGATGTTTAGTGGTTAGGGCATGGCAGACCATAATCAGTTAGTCAACTCCAGTTCAAAATAAGGCAACATTGAGAACAAATCATCTAGGCCATCTCAGACACAGTTCAACACCTGCATGCAAATGTAAAACACAACCTTCACCATTCACTTCGAAACTCAATATCCAGGCCATGATAAGAAGGTGGAATGCAACATAGAGGGCCAACAATAGTCCAAAACCCTGCTTAATGGGAATGTATTGTCCAGTCTATAGTAGAAGAAGGATCCAACCAACACGAGCACACACAGGAACTGACTTACAGATAGGAAAGGGGATTCCTAATTGGAGGGGTGAACTGCATGTCATAGAATCAATCAGTCCATCTCCAGACAGAATCTAGAATGATTCATCAGGTCCATGATAAGAAGACAGTGCACACCATCTACACCACCCTAATGTACACCCATTAGGCAAAAACAACCTAATAATGAAATCCACAGGATCCTGTATGAGATTCCATAGATCATACAATAGCCACTAAAGGTACTGAAAGGGAAGAAGGGCTTCCAAAGAATACCAAATCCACAAAAGCAACAGTACCTCATTTGTAGTGAAAGGAGGAGTGAATTAGCTCCATTAAACATAACTAAAGAGAAGGCTAGGTCAGACTAAGGGAGGAGTTAAAGAAAACCCCAAAAAGGATGTAATATTGGGTCAGGACAAGAAACTACTTCTCCAACTTTAACAACCCAATCCATATGTGTAGTTTTACCAACAACAACAACAAAAAATTTAGTATGAGGTATCTCAATAGAAACAGCCAGTCATTCATGGATGAAGAAAACGGCAGACTATGTGAACAAAGAAAGTGGGCAAAAGTACTGACCACTAAACAAAAAAAAAAAGAGGAAGTTAAAGCCAGACCCAACAGCAAAGTGAAGAATGGAAAGATCTAAGACCCCTGAGGACAAGAATGAAGTCAATGTCAGAATGAAAGAAAAATAGATTTATGGAAGGAAGCATACAAGACACACTTTAGTCCACCAAATATCCAAAGTAAAAATTCACTGAATGGAGAGAAAAAAAGCACACCATAGAAGAATGATGAAAGTGAATGAGAAATATATAATTATGGGACTTCAAATCTGTTGTGATAATGAAGTACAAAAAACAAGGAAAGAACCACAAATAAGGTTAACTGACTAGTAATATAACATCTCAATTGAGAAGCCCTACCAATTTTGATAGACATTAGTGAGAAACAAAGATGGATCCAAGGAAAGATGTAAGGTAAAGGTCTGTGAAGAATGGGAAAGGGAGAGTCCTATCCTCACATGAAACTCTCAAATATCTATACTGAATGTGTGTGGGAAATTCAGCTTACCACCAAAACCTGGAAAGGAAGCACATGGAAAGGGGAGAAAAAGGAGGAATGTATGACACAAGAAAAATCCATAACATGGTTGGGAATGTTGAAAAACAAGGATGATGATAAAACAAATTACCACTCTGGACTACAATGAAGTAGGAAAACATACAAATACAGTCACGAAATATGGCATTAAACAAAGTGAAAGGAAAAATTAGCAGAATGAAATTCACTAGAGTAAACAGTGAATATCCCTAAGAAGATCCCACCGACAGAGGAATAAAGGGAAAGATGTGAGTCCCCCCTCCACAAAAACACCACAGAAACCTAGTGGATAGATATGGTGAAAGAGATTGTGTAGAAAAAGGTAACATACAAAGTAGAGAACGGGTAGATGCAAACAGGAAAATTAGACGTGGGAAAAAGATACTACATATTAAGGGTATGATTCCCATGCCAGAATGAAAAATTCATAGGTTTGAGAGCCCAGGAAAAAATATTGATCACATAATTTAACTGAGTTATTAACTAAACAGCATGGACCCCAAAATCTGTATAGGAAAGGTAAACAAACAGACATACAAAAGCTATCATACCTGGGAAACTGTATATAGAAATGGTCAAAATAAAATGTGGGTGGATTCATAGGACAACCTTTCAATACAATGCAAAGGAAAAAGGTAAAAGCTGTTCAAAACATAATCATAGAAACCATTTCAAACAGTATTATAGAATTTAACTTGCAGCAAAAAGAGGCTGAAACCACCTTACTAAAATACTGGTGCCCAGATCTACAGATATGACTGTTGTTGTACAGTGACAACTGTTGCAAAAGTAATAGAACTTGTAACACTATTTTGATAATTTGAGGAAAAAAACTTACTTGATAGATAAAACAAATTCAATCTGCAAATTATCATGGAATAAATCATTAATTGAAGTAATCAGGTGAAATATAAAAAAAATGAAGCAAATACCAGCAAAATTAGAACACATGTACATGAAGTTGGTAAATCAATAAGTAAATATTGTATTCTACAGCAAAGAAGAATCTAGCTAGGCTACAAAAGTGTATCATACTACATTTATTGGAGGGTTGTTGCATGCTCATTTACATGTTACATAACAACTGTAACACATGCAAACACTTGGATGAAGGTGAGTAGCACAAAGCTAGTTGTAAGTAAACATTTTCATATGGTATTTGTTGAGAAAAACTAGTAATTATTAAAAGTATATATTTATTTTCTGTTATCGACAAATATCAGAACATACCTTCACAGTTTACCTTCCTCTACACAGAACATACCTTCACAGTTTACCTTCCTCTCTTATCAACAAATATCCTACACAGAACATACCTTCATAGTTTACCTTCATCTCTTATCGACAAATATCCTACACAGAACATACCTTCATAGTTTACCTTCATCTCTTATCGACAAATATCCTACACAGAACATACCTTCACAGTTTACCTTCATCTATACAGAACATACCTTCACAGTTTATCTTACTCTCTTATCGACAAATATCCTACACAGAACATACCTTCATCTCTTATCAACAACTATCCTACACAGAACATACCTTCATAGTTTACCTTCATCTCTTATCGACAAATATCCTACACAGAACATACCTTCACAGTTTACCTTTCTCTCTTATTGACAAATATCCTACACAGAACATACCTTCACAGTTTACCTTCCTCTCTTATCAACAAATATCCTACACAGAACATACCTTCACTGTTTATCTTCCTCTCTTACCAATAATTCCCTTATACATAACACAATTTCATATTTTACCTTCCTCTCTTATCCATAATTCTGCTATATAGGACATAACTTCACAGTTTACCTTCCTCTTTAAGTGTAATTCCCCTATACAGAACAAAAATTCAGAAGACTAGTGTTGAAACAATACAAAAACTCAGAAGACTAATGCAGACACAATACAAAATCTCAGAAGACTAATGCAAACACAATACAAAAACTCAGAAGACTAATGCAAACACAATACAAAAACTCAGAAGACTAATGCAAACACAATACAAAAACTCAGAAGACTAATGTAGACACAATACAAAAATTCAGAAGACTAGTGTTGAAACAATACAAAAACTCAGAAGACTAATGCAGACTCAATACAAAAACTCAGAAAACCGGTGATGTTGTTTTCACATTTTAAGATAATATTTCTCATCTTTCAGAATGTTGATAGAATATATTCATCTACAAGTTACTATCAGACTATGACCTGAAATGTTTACTTATCCATAATTTACTTTTGACACTTTGATTGATGTGCCCCTAACTATAATTTACTGAAACAAGTCAAAATTTAAAGATGATAAAAAAATAAAGATCTAAGTTTCAGTTATTTCATTGCAAACTATTAACTTTTCAGATTTTACAACTGTTGTATCTAGCATCAGATAGCAATATAATGAAAAACATCATAATTACTTCTTGTGCAAATGGCTTCCATGCACAAGATAAGATGAATGGGTATGGCATACAACATGTTTTCTCTATCACAAGAAATTCCACACTCTTGAAGATTAACAAGCAACCATAGATACTTGGACAAGTTAACCCAATTTTAAGACAAATGCATTTCTTTGTCCATTATTAAGAATTAACACTTAAAAAATATTCTAAAAGCTGTAGTGTGTTAATCAGAAGAACCAGAAGTATTCATTATTCACTATTTTAAGATGATTTACCATATTGATAGTTAATGTCACCAATCTTACAGCAATATGACAAACAATACTTTGTCATGGAACAATGAGAGATGGAATTTCAACTCATAAAGTAAAAACAGATTAAAAAACACCTAAAATTACAATGAGGATTCTATCATTATTACACAAAACAAAAATAATAATAAAGAGGTAGTAAATTTCCAAATGGGCTAATAGTTTTAGCACTGTTTCTTCAAAATCTGGCTACACACTTTAGTGCTATAGGTGTGTTAAAGAAGTTATGGTTACTTTCACTGTTCCACCATAGCATTCAAGAATAGCAGACTCTCCTCTAAAGTCTTTGCAATTTGAAATTACAGAAAGTTATTAACTTTACGTAGCCAGTATGTAATAACATGTGGTATGTTAACTTTACGTAACCAGTATGGAATAACACGTAGTACATTAACTTTACACAGCCTGTATGAATAACATATAGTGTGTTAACTTTATATATCCAGTATGTAATAACATGTACTATATTAAATTTACATTGCCAGTATGTAATAACATGTACTATATTAACTTTACACAGCCAGTATGTTATAACATGTACTATATTAACTTTACACAGCCAGTATGTAATAACATGTACTACATTAACTTTACACAGCCAGTATGTAATAACATGTACTATATTAACTTTAAATTGCCAGTATGTAATAGCATATAGTATATTAACTTTACACAGCCTGTATGAATAATATGTAGTATGCTAACCTTATATACCCAGTATGTAATAGCATGTACTATATTAATTTTATGTAGCCAGTATGTAATAGCATGTACTATATTAATTTTATGTAGCCAGTATGTAATAACATGTACTATATTAACTTTACATACCCAGTATGTATTTGTTTGTTTGTTTTGAATTTTGCACAAAGCTACCTGAGAGCTATCTGTGCTAGCCATCTCTAATTTTGCAGTGTAAGACTAAAGGGAAGGCAGCTAGTCATCACCACCCACCACCAACTCTTTGGCTACTCTTTTACCAACGAATAGTGGGATTGACCTTCACATTATAATGCCTCCATGGCCGAAAGGGCGAGCATGTTTGGAGCAACGGGGATGCAAACCTGCGACCCTCGGATTAGGAGTCGCATGCCTTAACGCGCTTGGCTATGCCAGGCCACCCAGTATGTAATAGCATGTACTATATTAACTTTACATAGCCAGTATGTAATAGCATGTAGTATATTAACTTTACATAGCCAGTATGTAATAGCATGTAGTATATTAACTTTACATAGCCAGTATGTAATGGCATGTAGTATATTATCTTTACACAGCCAGTATGTAAGAGCATGTAGTATATTAACTTTACATAGCCAGTATGTAATAGCATGTAGTATATTAACTTTACATAGCCAGTATGTAATAGCATGTAGTATATTAACTTCACATAGCCAGTATGTAATAGCATGTAGTATATTAACTTCACATAGCCAGTATGTAATAACATGTAGTATATTAACTTCACATAGCCAATATGTAATAACATGTAATAATTCTTATTCTCTTTACAGCCTACAATAAAAACAACTTGACTATTATATCCAAACATTTTGTTGACTATTAAATTCTGTATGTGGGGGTTGTTGGAGTATTGAAAATTCTTTTTTTTTCTTCTAATTTTATATAAGTTCAAAACATAATTGAAAAATAATTTGAAACATAATAATGGCTGGCAGTAGATTATTTCAGTTTGGGAAATACTATGAGTGATAGTGTTACTATAAAAATACCTGCAAATAATCTGCCTGGCCAGCATTTTGGTGAAGGGCCAAAATCTGATGTGGAAAGAAAAATATTTCATATAACATTACAAGACAGGCAGAGAAATGACAGAATAAAAAACAACACATATATCAGATGCAGTAAATGTTCATTCTAAGAATAAAATGAAATGGGCATGTAGCAAGGTATTCTGATAAGGATGGACATTAAGAACAATGAAAAGACAAGCTAGGATGGTAAAACAATCTAAGGGAAGGCAAAAGAGAAAATGAAGGGACAATATGAGGATGAAAGCAGAAACCAGATGGACATGGTATGCTAAGAATTGGAAATACTGGACTGATCTAATGGAGAGTTACATCCAATGAGGGATGACTGAAGCTAAGAGAGATAGATATATAATATAATTCTAGTATAAACAATGTTATCATTACCCATAAAATTAACTTTATTATAAAGTATCTAGTGTTCCTTTAAAATGATCAAGTATAGGGTGAAACAAGAATTAGCAGTCAATAACACTATGTAACACAAATTTTGTTCCTGGATAGTATGCATTATTTCTGAATTGCTTATGTTGTAAAAGTAGAGAAAATGGCCATTATTCCCTTCAAACTTTGATTTTGTGACCTGGATAATGAAATTTAGAAATTAACCTATTTTCTATGTAAAAACCGGCAAATTTGCACATTTTTATTTACATAACATCTGAATAAAACAACATATAAATCAAGATTTGAATGTATTTTTACTAAAGTCATACAAAAATGTTTAGAAGTAAGTAGTTTTTCAAGATTTTCGACTGTAATGTAAATCACTTTTACGTATCAGCCCCCAAATGTAGTCTCCCATCACGTTTTCATTATATGCTCCTTGGTAGTGGCATTCAAAGTCCAGTATATCTTGGTGGAAGCACTTGCCTTGCTCTTTAAGGTTCACCGAATGAGTCAGCAGAAGAGACAGATACTTATTTCAGTTATGAAGCAGCACAGCTCTGAGGCTTCTGGATGAGCTTTCAATGAAGAGGCATCATTCGTTTGGGTTACAGGCAATTCCAATTGCCTCGCACAGACCAGATACATTGTTGCAGAAGCAGAGCCCTTCTTGACAAGTGAAGAAGCTTGAAAAATGTCGGTGATGCTTCCCCTAACTTGCAACTTTCACATTTTCATTTAACAAATCCCACTCCTTGAGCCCAGATGTCAAAAGCTCGGCAATTGACTTTGTTATACCAAGATCTCTGATCAAGCCATTGAGGTCTCTTTGGTTGGGGTAGTACGAGTTTCTCTCACCAGCTATATCTCTGAAATTGTAATCTGGATTTTCAATGTCTACCTCCTCTTCTGATTTGTTGCTCTCTTCTGAGGATAGCTGCTTTCTCTCTGACAGAGTGGATACAGGGAGCTCAGGGCAGTGTGTCACTGGGGCGATGGATGATGGAAGGTTTGGATACATGATAGCAGACATACTCTTTCTAGCCCAACTTTTGGAAGAGTCCATTGTGCGGAAGTAGCAATTGCTCGAGTGGTCAATGGATTCACGCCAAATTCTTGGAATAGCAAAGTTCATGGCTTTCTTTTCCCCCTCTATACTATCCTGCAAAAGAGCAAAATAAAATTGTTATTATGAAAAATAAATTTATTTCATCCACAATTAATGTGTGAGAGGTTCATGCAAAATATTTTATTTGTTATATTTTTCTATACTATTGGAAATTAAAAAAATAAAAGATATTTAAATTTTAAAAGGTCTAAAATATGCATAATATAAAATCTTACTCTTCAGGCAAGCAAAAATTGTCTGTCTTACCTTCTAGAGTTTCTTTGCAGTGCTCGCAGGTAAAATGAGGTGTCCAGAGTTTGTCTTGATCCGTGACAGGCATGCTGAATTATGCCTTGTAGGCTTCACACATTTTAGAAAATACTGTCACAGACTACTTTTTTGTTCATCTTGATAAATTAGCCACACACATAGCAGAATGCATCTGGAGAATGCTTGCAGCTTCTTGATTCCATATCTGATAAAATCAGATAGGTCTATGTGTTCAATTAGGCAGGTAGAATTAAACTGAAGTGGTGAGTGGTGAACCTCTGTATGTATATATTACTATGGAAAGTTCTAAAAAATTCTAAAAGGTTCTTGAAAATTCTTATAAGTTTGAAAAAATTCTCTAACAGTTGCTCAGCATTGAATCCACTTGGAATGTGCTGGAAAAATGGGTAAATTTGAAAATTTCATTACCAAGGTCACAAAAGCAAAGTCTGAAGAGAAAAATAGGTCTTTTCCATTTACTTTAGATGTAAACATATGGGAAATAACACTTTTTTGCCCAGGAACATGAAAAAGTAAAAATGTTGTTACATGGTGCAATAAATGAACATTAAATGACTGTAAACTATAGATACTCAATGCTTTGTACACTATGCAATCGATGTCATTAAGGAGCCAACCCCTATATTATGTATGAAAGAAAGGAGTAAAAAAATCAATACATTAAATTTTATCACACACATTCATAAAATAATTATGAGATTTTTGAAGCAGTGTTTTAGACATATATATTTCATCTGAAAAGGCTACTTTTCTATTGGTCAAGTTTTATATTTGCTTAAAATGAGTTGTCCAGGCACATATTGGCCAATTGCTATGCATTATATATATAGAGAGAATTTAGTTACACAAAAACTATAAATACTCACTTATATCCTCAAAGAAACAACCATGACAATCTCCAGTTGCAGCTTAACATTCTGCATCTTATATTAATGTAATCAAACAGTCAATGGCTACAGTAAATCATCATGGACTGTATCAGTTGGCTATCATATCTAGTAATCTTCTGTCCATATTTGAGCATAAGAAAAGTAGCACACAAGATAAATTTTAAAAAATTTGAATTTAAAAACCTGAAAAAAGCAATCTTAAAAAGCAAGCAAACAAGACTGTAGACATTATTTACTTAAACTACAAATCAATATTTTGATGTTACCAACTGCAATTCTTGGCAGCAACACAGAACCAAAATTGTGATTTGTTGTTTGAGTAAATAATATTCACAGTAACCCTAACCTTGTTTCCTTACTTTTTTTATGATCACTATTTGCTGGTTGTTGTTTTTAATTCCCAGTTTTTAAAATGTCTTGTAAAATCTAAGAGTTCAAAATTAGAAAAGGCTAACCTTTGTATAGCTTCACACAAATACCCAAAATAAGTATCATCCTTATGTTGCAATACAATGCCGGTTACACCCAGGACCGGTTTTTGCAACAAATACAGCTGACTAATAATAATGAGTACTAGATCATAGACACATATCCTCCAATCAGTTGATAACCAGTATACACCACTATATTCAAGGTAATCACTGCCATTGAAAAACGTTTTAAAATGTTTAAACAAAAGGGGAAAAGAAGTTAATTTCATTTCATTTTCATAGCTTGGAGCTATACATTCTTTATTTAGTGAACTAACAATGTTGTCAATAAGATTAAAAGTTAATTTTAACATGAAGCAAAAGTTCCAGTCTTTAAAAATAAGTTCTGTCTTTTCATAAAAGCATTTTAGCTGTTAAACAAAACATTCACCAATAATTAATCATACTTGTCATAAGGCAAAAGTCTTAGACTTACCCATAATTGTTCTTTTAAACATTATCTTCTTCATAAAATTACAATAAGCATAATGCTATTATTGTCCTACAGTCATGTGAAAAAGTTAGGACACCCTATGAAAGCCTGTGTATTTTTGTAACATTTTTGGATATATATATATATATTTAATCTCAATATCAACAATACTGAGAGATTATAGGAATATAACTAAACAATTTAAACTGAAGAAAAGACATTTTCAAGATCTTTTGTAAATGTAATTCTACAAAAATGCATATTCTAACTGAGAAAAAAAGTTAGGACATCCCACATTTACTCCCACTTAAAATGGCTCAACTCACACACAGATGTATCAGACCAGGTGCATATGATTAGAAGTTCGTTACTCAGCATTTTGAATGAGGCTTGCCCTATTTAAAACTCAGACATTTAGTTTGGTGTGCTCCTGACTGTTGATGTGAGAGTGAGCACCATGGTGAGAGCAAAAGAGTTGTCTGAGGCCTTCAGAAAGAAAATTGTAGCAGCTTATGAGTCTGGTAAGGGATTTAAAAAAAAGATCACAAAATATTTTGAAATCAGCCATTCCACTGTACGGAAAATAGTCAACACGTGGAGGGATTTCAAAACAACTGCCAACACGCCCAGGTCTGGTCGTCCAAGTTCACCCAGACAGCAGACCGTAAGATGCTAAAAGAGGTCTCCAAACACCCTAACATGTCATCACGAGACCTACAGCAGGCTCTGGCTACTGTTGATGTAGAAGTGCATGCCTCTACAATCAGAAAGAGACTGCACAAGTTTAACTTGCATGGGAGGTGTGCAAGGAGGAAACCTTTGCTCCCTAAGAGAAACATGAAGGTCAGACTGAAGTTTGCCAGAGAGAATGTAGACAAAGACCAGGACTTCTGAAATAATGTTCTTTGGACAAATGAGTCCAAATTGAATTATTTGGACACCAGAACAGAGGACATGTTTGACGTAAACCAAATACAGCATTTCAGGAAAAGAACCTCACACCAACTGTGAAGCATGGAGGTGGAAGTGTCATGGTTTGGGGCTGCTTTATTGCAGCAGGATCTGGACAGCTCACAATCATAGAATCCACCATGAATTTTACTGTGTATCAGAGGGTGCTTGAGGATCATGTGAGATCATGTGTACGAAAATTAAACCTGAAGCGGAACTGGATCCTGCAACATGACAATGACCCAAAACATACCAGTAAATCCACCAAGGACTGGCTGAAAACTAAGTAATGGAGAGTCCTGGAATGGCCAAGTCAAAGCCCAGATCTTAATCCCATTGAGATGCTGTGGGGTGACTTGAAACCGCTGTACATGCAAGAAACCCCTCAAACATCTCACAGCTGACAAAATTCTGCATTGAGGAGTGGGGCAAACTTTCTTCAGACCGATATCAGAGACTGGTAGATGACTACAAGAAGTGTCTCACTGCAGTTATTTCAGCCAAAGGGAGTAACATTAGCTATTAGGGGATAGGATGTCCTAACTTTTTCCTCAGTTAGAATATGCATTTTTGTAGAATTACATTTACAGAAGATCTTGAAAAGTCTTTTCTTCAGTTTTAATTGTTTAGTTATATTCCTATAATCTCTCAGTATTGTTGAAATTGAGATTAAATATCTATATATCCAAAAATATTACAAAAATACACAGGCTTTCATAGGATGTCCTAACTTTTCCACATGACTGTATGTCAAACATCATTTATTATAATCACAATTTCTGAAGCAGCAGGTGAACATGGTATAAAAAAGAAATCTAGGTCTCAGTGATGATGAGAAAACACACTTGTAAAGAAAAATATATATGTAAAAACAGCTGGTTTGGGTTGAGAAAATTTTTTATGTAGAGGAGCAAACAACATTTTGACCTTCTTCAATCATCATCAGGTTCACAAAGTAACAATGATTGAAAAAGGTCAAAACGTTGTTCTCTCATCTACATAAAAAATTTTCTCAACCAAAACCAGCTGTTTTTACATATATATTTTTCCTCTAGGTCTGTTTTTACAAGACTACTCCAGATCTCAAAAGTTTCTTTCTTTCCTGTTTTTTTTTATGTGAAACTGTC
The DNA here is from genome assembly GCF_004210375.1 of Tachypleus tridentatus. Classification (NCBI taxonomy): domain Eukaryota; kingdom Metazoa; phylum Arthropoda; class Merostomata; order Xiphosura; family Limulidae; genus Tachypleus; species Tachypleus tridentatus. The sequence goes on from NW_027467777.1 coordinate 16,294,519, forward strand.
AGTCACCAACAATTATTTAGGTCCATCTGATTCAAATGTGTTAATATTAAACTTTTCTATTTTTACATGAATATGTCAGTTTGACTTTCATTATTCTTTAAAAGTCACTTCTTTCTAGTTTTAGATTTAACATTCCTTTAAGCCTCTTCTCTGTTTAGTTTTAATTTTCAGTTTCACAATTAATCTTTCTAGCTCGATATGATTTGCATTGACATTTCTGAAACAGTTATTAGTAAAAATGAAACCTCAGTAAAAGTAAACAGACTGTGTAATAATATATCAATGACACTATATTTGCTATACTGTGTGCTGATAAAGTCTTTCATTTAATACCACGATACAACAAACGTAAAAGTGGTTGAGAGGCTATTTATGCAAGCATTTTGCTTGAAAAAGAAAGAGTTTATGCAAATTTATTGAGTTGGTGAAGAATAATTTGCAATTAAATATATTTGTGCTACAAGACATCATTGTTAGAGTAAGGATTATTCAGCACTATTTACACTCACTGTCATTATTGTGTTTTCACCTCTGTGTATGTGTTTGCCAGCAATGTTTCTTATAAATGACTGAAAATTGAACTATGACCTAACTTCGAAGTGATTAGCTTTTGGAGAGTAAAGTTAACAAAAATCTGTTAACATGGAGAGAGATTTTTCACACTATTTTTGCTTAACTTAGTCAGCAATTATTAGATTTTGATTAAACTTTGTGAACATATGTAGAATATTATTTCTCATTGTCCCATAAAAAATTATCTGTGGCATTGATTACAATGGATATATGGACAAATTTTCATATTTTTTGAGAGATATGTTCGTTGATTACGACAGATATAGGGACAAATTTCCATATTTTTTGAGAGATGAATATGTTCAACGATGCAAGACAGAGGTATGCAATCTCATGAGTGCCCCCTCTAGTTTTTATGAGTTTCTTGTTGTCCGTGTTAATTAAAAACAAATAATATACAACTGACAAGCAGAGAGATCTAATTTATTAGATAAGTGAACAACTACAGCTACAAGAACCAACAACAGCACACTTAAAGTGGGCTGGTTTTGAAACCATAATTTCTGCACAGTCTTAGTTTTTACCTCTACATAACAGTTTCCATGTTATAAAGAACAGCTTCCTCTTTAAAAACATTTACAACCTGTATGAGCCAAAAATCCAACTCAATAGTTTTAACTGAGTCTGAGCATCAACTCTGAGATTATTTTAAAAATTAGAACCAGACAAAACATAGTAATAAAATTAATATTTTTGCAATAAAGTTAGGAAAAAAACTACCTTTACAAATAATTATAATAAAAAACAATGGTTTGTAATTACTCTAAGAGCATCTATTCTACTAATCTTGATATTGCTGTAAAGGCCAAACTGTAGTTGAAACATATATATATTTTACCATTACTTATTGTGTAAATGTCCTTTTTCTTTTTTCTCTAACAGTATTGACAAATTGTCTAAATACCTCCAGTAAGAAGTGTGTGTGTGATTTTCTTAGAGCAAAGCCACACTGGGCTATCTGCTGTGTCCACCTGAGAGAATCGAACTCCTGATTTTAGTGCTGCATATCTGTAGTTTTATCACTGTCCCAGCAAGGTACCCTCCAGTAGAGAGTACATATTTTGAACAGCAACAGACTTAACATAATAACTACTTGTATTTCATAGGTATCCGTTATATAACAATGTTAAAACCATACATATCTTGAAGATGCTTTATAACCAAAAACACTCGATGTTACACACAGTACTGCGTGTGTGTGTTTCCTTATAGCAAAGCCACACTGGGCTATCTGCTGAACCCACTGAGGGTAATCGAACCCCCCAATTTTAGCGTTGTAAATCGTAGACTTACCACTGTACCAGCGAGGAACATACACAGCAGTAAACAATCAGGTTAGTCAGAATTCAAACGTTTCTTTCACAAGCAAACCAACGTTTCGAGCAATAATTTCAAAACAAAACTTAAGAGAACTTTTATTTCTTTCACTTTTGATTTCTGAACGTCGTACGTATTATTTATAATGAAAACAAAACGATGGGTTGAAAGTCGGCAGGAATGTTTCTATTACAACTTAAGGAGTGAAAAGCACGGCGAGGTGTCGTTCCAGTACCTATATTTTTAAATTATTCATGGTTTATTTGAGAGTGAAACAAGAATCTTAAACCGTTTTTTACGGATTTTTTATTTAAATAGTTGTGACGTTGCGATCACTCGTGTGATCGTTCTAAGGTACGTAAATAGTGTTAAGTATTGTTGGCAAGGGCGTGTACCTATTAAAACGTCACATTTATTATAATATTTTTCAAGACATAACAGAGTTCTTATTACATTTTTAACTGGTTAAACCACGGTTAATATTTATTATCAAAACTGTTTCATACAAACCATCTAGCGAATACACTACATGTTGTTAGCATTTATTACTATCACACAGGTTTAGGTTGTAGCTTGTTAAAATAACGCTAAATAACAATAAATAATAAATCCACAGATGAGGAAAAATATGTGAATATTCTGTGCTGCTGACGGCCCACAAATGAGGAAAAGTACGTGATCATTCTGTACTGGCGACGGCCTACAGATGAGGAAAGAACACGCAATTACTCTGTATTGTTGACTGCCCACAGATGATGGTAAAACGCGCAACTACACTGTATTGTTGACTGCCCACAGATAAGGGTAAATCCCGCAATTGGTATGTATTGTTAACTATCCACATATTAGAAGACACGAGGTTATTTGCTGTTATTGGGCTGCATCCCAAAATGGAACAATCTTGTCTTGCTGGATGTCTACCATCATATATAATATTCTAAAGGATAATGAATTAACAGATATATTGAAATTAAGGAAAGGACACAAAAGAGGTCCAACCTTACAATAGAATTACAAAAATATAAATACCAACAGAAAACTGGAAAAAATTCTCAGTTATTAACACAGATTCCATTCTCTGGATTTTCAGAGACACATTTCACATTCGATGGTGCCACTTCCACTGCTAGACTTTATAATATATATACATATATATTTATCGTTCTACTTTCTACTTCTTAATGGAAATTTATGTACTTCACGTTTTTGCCAGCGACCTGGTGATCCTCTCCTTTCTTCTTATGGTGGCGTGAAGGATCGACTCGAGAATTCAGGGATCGGCGAGCGCAGTTCGGGCAGCTAGTAGAACATCCGGAGCTGCAGTTACCACTGGCTACTGTCTCTTCCTTGCTGGTCACTTTACGGTGCCAAAGTGGGTCTGTGCGAAAAGTGGAGGGTCGCTTCAAGCCAGGCTTCATATCTATCAATAGCTCTTGTCCTTTTCGGTGCCATAAGGGATCAGTGCGGGCAGTTTCGACTTTGTGAGAGGCAACCACGTGCTGACCAGTAGCCTTGCACAATTCAGTACGCACAGTATCTCCTTTACGACACCATAAAGGGTCAGTCCTGGTAGTGCTTTTTCGACAGCAGGGGCAAGAGGTTAGTCCCTCGGACGCAGCGCAGTTACAGGTTGGTTTCGTAACATGTTCCATCAGAAAGCAAATTCCAGATTGTTCACTATACAAGACCAGGTATATCCAAGTAAGTATCAAATCAATATGGTTGAGTTCTTAACAAAATCTTTTAACTCCGGGTGGATCTTGTACTGAGATAAGGTGATAACGCACATTTATATAGACATCCACTAATTAAAACTTACACTCGGGGTCGTACTTTTTCACTCCACGGGTGGTATCATGAGCAGCATTACATGAATCGTCAAGTATAAGATGCTGACTAAGTGAAGTAAAGTGTGTCAACTCCCAACTTATCTTGTAGTTTCGTCACTACCGATCTGAAGTGTTAACAAAGTCACTGTTATTACCCTTATCACAACAAAGGGTTAAAGTAGAACCAGAGTTAAACAGTTTGTACCAAACTAAGGTGGAGGAAAGTATACAAGGTTGAGTGAGTAAAGTAGGCCCTATTAAAAAAAAAACACAAAAAACCTTCAATAATAGGTCAACCTCGAGGTAAAGAAAATCTTGGAAGGCCGGCTTTCTACTTACCTTTCTTTGCGTGAAACTTAACACCTGCAGATCCTTTTGACTGAATTACGGTAATAATAAACCTCTTCGAATTAAAAAAACTGTCGCTGAAGCTGTCACACAACATGAAGAGGGCTTGAGCTACACAGAGCATGCGCTTCAACGTCCCTTTTCTTATCGGTGTGATAAAACAACCTTCACAGTGGGTAAAGGTAAAATTTAAACAAACAGCGAATATTTATATTTGAAATATTAAATAACTATCATTTTTTTCATACAGAGACATACCGAAAAAAATCTAAAAAATTACAAATCGTCATGACTTTTTCCATGAACAAACAGGTTAGTTTGCTTCATTATGTTGTGCTGAAAACTGTTTACTGCCGACTGAAGTATTCTAAAAACGTATTCAAGAACTGGATGGAAAAACTAACCAAAAACAGAGAATAAAAATAGTAACTCGGTAACCACAGGGACAGACAGTGTTCCACTTTAACACATTAGATGGACGACAGCTAAAAAACAAAGCATCCATCACCAAATATCTCGGTACTATCTATATTGGACGATGTGAAATGACAATCAGTGTTATCACGCACCAACAGTGCAAATATGCAGAGCACATTTATGCAGTAAAGAGACGCAAACAATGAACTCTCAAATTCCTAGTCTGACACACAAACTTCAGCTAGTGCAAGTAATTTCAACTGGCCTAGTCGTGGATGAATGACTTATGAACTTAGAAAAAAACAATACGAATTATATTTTTAACTGTAAATTAACACTTGTAATCAGGTTTACAGCCGAGAAGAACAAAAAAATTAGTTAGTTTTCTCAATGTATTCTCGAACTTTAACACTAACTTGAACATTCACTCAAACGAAATTTGAAAGTTAAAATAGTAAATTACAAATAAATTAATCCAATTGCGGCTGCGAATCGCTTTTAACTACGCCAAAAATTTTTTTTAACATTGCTCAAAACAATAAATCAATCGTGACATCTATAAGTCCAACGAAACAATACAACTATTATATTTACCAAGAAGAATCTCAACTTAAAGTTTAATTCTAGTCAAAACACTAAACCAATCGTGACACCTATCGGTCCAACGAAACTTGTTTGTTTTTGTTTTTGAATTTCGCACAAAGCTACTCGAGGGCTATCTGTGCTAGCCGTCCCTAATTTAGCAGTGTAAGACTAGAGGGAAGGCAACTAGTCATCACCACGCACCGCCAACTCTTGGGCTACTCTTTTACCAACGAATAGTGGGATTGACTGTCACATTATAACATATGCGAGCATGTTTGGCGCGACAGGGATACGAACCCGCGACCCTCAGATTACGAGTCGCACGCCTTAACATGTTTGGCCATGCCGGGCCCCCAACGAAACAATAACATTTTAAACCTTGCTGCTAAAATCGTTATGTCACCAAAAATTCAAATTTCGAAGTTTTGACGGAAAACTGAACGCACGTGTACTCTAAACACCTGTAAGTGGTCTTTTTAAAACGAAACCCTGTCAAAAATCTAACAACAAATGCACTAACATATTATTGTTCATTTCAAAATTTTAAGAAAACATCAAGATAATAAAATACATGAAGTAGGGGGAGGTTAAAATAATAGAATTCCAACAATACTAACGATTTACACTCATCTTTTCAACTTTTTCGTAAACAGGACTGTAAATGTTTCGAGCAGAAATCTAATTAATGTATAATGACATGCACTAACAGACAAGAACCAGTTTGTGTTATTTGTTAACCACAGATTAACTTCATCATCACGCTTCGTCATGGAAGAACTACAATTTTACAAATATGAAAGCAAGTATGACTAACCCTAAAAGAATTTCTCGTGACTCGAAAATTTTAGCTTTTTGTTGTTTTCCACTTTAATTTGAGAAACTTAAGGACTCTTATAAATGAGAGACTTTTACGCTTACTTCGAAAGGCGAGAAAATATTCAACAGGAAACGCTAAGAGTGCGCGTTGACGTTAGAATAACACCCGAGTTAACTCAAGTTTAAACAGGAAAGGTTTGTTTGTGTCAATTGTTTAATAACGCTCGAAAGACTGAACAGGAAATTTAAGGTTTACGGAAACTGGTGCACTGGAAACAGAAAATGCACTGTTAATAGTGCATGTTTTATTAGCTCAATCCTACACATTCCAACAGCAGTTGTGATTAAAATTTGCATTTGAAAACCGCGTACACAAGAGGGTACGTTCTAGCCCATGTTGTCACAAGGCGAGAACTGCGAATTTCTTAGATTTTCTGTTGTTGATGGTATTTAAAGAGTGGCATACGGATAACACGAAAATTCTAGCTTTCGTCTTCCGAAATAAAAACTGATGTATATGTACAATATATATATTTGGCATAATCAATTGGTTTAAAAGCTTTATTCATTATCGCTGTTTACCTTTGCCAAGTGATTGAGAGCATTGACAGACTACAGGGAAGGGAGCTAGCCAACACTCACCCACCGTCGACTCTTCAGCTACTCTTTTACCAACGAATAGTGGGATTGACCATTACATAATAACGCCCCATGGGCGAAAATGGCGAACACACACACACACTGGTGTGCGTACTACAGATCCCATCAGTTATCTAGCGGAAACATTTGGTAACACAACTACAAATAACTAAAAAGAAAAGTTTTAAAAGAGAATTTGGAAATGTTAATCAAATACCTTAACATTTACCTTAGTTCTCTTTTCAGTTATATCAAACCTGTTTGTTAAAATACTTTTCGGATAAATCAGACCTGTTTGTTCTAATTCTTTTCAAATAAGTCAAACCTGTTTGTTATAATTCTTTTCAGATAAATGACCTTCTAATTACTTTCTGGAAAATCAGATCTGTTTGTTTTAATTCTTGTCAGATAAATCAGACTTGTTTGTTCTAATTCTTTTCCGTTAAATCAGAACTGTTTGTTCTAATTCTTTTCAAATAAATCAAATCTGTTTGTTCTAATTCTTTTCAGTTAAATCAGACCTGTTTGTTCTAATTCTTTTCAGATAAATCACACCTGTTTCTTCAATTATTTTCAATTAAATCAGAACTGTTTCTTCTCATTCAAATCAGATGTTTGTTCTAATTACTTTCTGATAAATCAGATATGTTTGTTCATATTCTTTTTAGTTAAATCAGTTTTTGCTTTAACTGTTCTCAATTAGATCAGATCTGTTTGTTCTAATTTTTTTCAGATAAATCAAAACCGTTTGTTCTAATTCTTTTCATATAAATCAGACCTGTTTGTTCTACTTATTTTCAGATAAACCAGACCTGTTTGTTCCAATTCTTTTCAGTTAAATCAGACCTGTTTGTTCTACTTCTTATCAAATAAATCAGACCTGTTTGTTCTACTTCTTTTCAAATAAATGAGATCTGTTTGTTCTACTTCTTTTCAAATAAATCAGACATGTTTGTTCTAATTCTTTTCGGATAAATCAAACCCGTTTGTTCTAATTCTTTTCGGATAAGTCAGACCTGTTTGTTCTAATTCTTTTCATATAAATCAGACCTGTTTGTTCAAATCCTTTTCGGATAAATCAGACCTGTTTGTTCTTATTCTTTTCGGATAAATTAGACCTGTTTCGTTTTAATTCTTTTCGGATAAATCAGACCTATTTGTTCCAATCCTTTTCGGGTAAATCAGACCTGTTTGTTCTAATTCTTTTCGGATAAATCAAACCTCTTTGTTCTAATTCTTTGCGGATAAATCATATCCGCTTGTTCTAATTCTTTTCGGATAAATCATATCCGTTTGTTCTAATTCTTTTCGGATAAATCACACCCGTTTGTTCTAATTATTTTCAGATAAATCAGACCTGTTTGTTCTAATTATTTTCAGATAAATCAGACCTGTTTCTTTTAATTCTTTTCGAATAAATCATACGCGTTGGTTCTAATTCTTTTCGGATAAATCATACCCGTTTGTTCTAATTCTTTTCGGATAAATTAAACCCGTTTGTTCTAATTCTTTACGGATAAGTAAGATCTGTTTGTTCTAATTCTTTTTGGATAAATCAGACCTGTTTCTTTTTAATTCTTTTCGTATAAATCAGACCTGTTTGTTCTTATTCTTTTTGGATAAATCAGACCTGTTTGTTCTAATTCTTTTCGAATAAATCAGACCTGTTTGTTCTATTTCTTTTCAGATAAATCAGACCTGTTTGTTCTAATTCTTTTCAAAAAAATTAGACCTGTTTGTTTTCATTCTTTTCAGATAAATGGGATCTGTTTGTTCTAATTCTTTTGAGATATCAGACCTGTTTGTTCTAATTCTTTTCAGATAAATCATACCCGTTTGTTCTAATTCTTTTCGGATAAATCATACCCGTTTGTTCTAATTCTTTTCGGATAAATCATACCCGTTTGTCCTAATTCTTTTCGGATAAATCAAGCCTGTTTCTCTTAATTATTTTCGGATAAATCATACCCGTTTGTTCTAATTCTTTTAGAATAAATCATACCCGTTTCTTCTAATTCTTTTTGGATAAATGAGACCTGTTTGTTCTAATTCTTTTTGGATAAATGAGACCTGTTTGTTCTAATTCTTTTCGGTTAAATCAGAACTGTTTGTTCTCATTCTTTTCAGATAAATCAGATCTGTTTGTTTTCATTCTTTTCAGATAAATCAGATCTGTTTGTTCTAATTCTTTTCAGATATCAGACCTCTTTGTTCTAATTCTTTTCGGATAAATCACCCCTTTCTTCAATTATTTTCAATTAAATCAGAACTGTTTCTTCTCATTCAAATCAGATGTTTGTTCTAATTACTTTCTGATAAATCACATATGTTTGTTCATATTCTGTTTAGTTAAATCAGTTTTTGCTTTAACTGTTCTCAGTTAAATCAGATCTGTTTGTTCTAATTCTTTTCAGATAAATCATACCCGTTTGTTCTAATTCTTTCGGATAAATCATACCCGTTTGTTCTAATTCTTTTCGGATAAAGCAGACCTGTTTGTTCTAATTCTTTTCGGATAAATCAGACCTGTTTGTTCTAATTCTTTTTGGATGAATCAGACCTGTTTGTTCTACTCCTTTTCAGATAAATCGGACCTGTTTGTTCTTATTCTTTTCAGGTAAATCAGATCTGTTTGTTTTAATTCTTTTCAGATAAATGAGATCTGTTTGTTCTAATTATTTTCAGATAAATGAGATCTGTTTGTTCTAATTATTTTCAGATAAATCAAACCTGTTTGTTCTAATTATTTTCGGATAAATCAGGCCTGTTTCTTTTAATTCTTTTCGGATAAATCATACCCGTTTGTTCTAATTCTATTAGAATAAATCATACCCGTTTGTTCTAATTCTTTTTGGATAAATCAGACCTTTTCTTCAATTATTTTCAGTTAAATCAGAACTGTTTCTTCTCATTCAAATCAGATGTTTGTATTACTTCTTTTCAAATAAATCAGACCTGTTTGTTCTACTTCTTTTCAAATAAGTCAGACCTGTTTGTTCTAATTCTTTTCAGATAAATGAGATCTGTTTGTTCTAATTACTTTCTGATAAATCAGATATATTTGTTCATATTCTTTTTAGTTAAATCAGAGATTTTGCTTTAACTCTTCTCAGTTAAATCAGACCTGTTTGTTCTAATTCCTTTCAGATAAATCAAACCTGTTTGTTCTAATTCTTTTCGGATAAATCGTACCCGTTTGTTCTAATTCTTTTCGGATAAATCATACCCGTTTGTCCTAAATCTTTTCGGATAAATCATACCCGTTTGTTCTAATTCTTTTCGGATAAATCATACCCGTTTGTTCTAATTCTTTTAGGATAAATCATACCCGTTTGTTCTAATTCTTTTAAGATAAATGACACCTGTTTCTTAAATTATTTTCAATTAAATCAGAACTGTTTCCTCTCATTCAAATCAGATGTTTGTTTTAATTACTTTCTGGTAAATCAGATCTGTTTGTTTAAATTCTTGTCAGATAAATCAGACTTGTTTGTTCTAATTCTTTTCAAATAAATCAAATCTGTTTGTTCTAATTCTTTTCAGTTAAATCAGACCTGTTTGTTCTAATTCTTTTCAGTTAAATCAGAACTGTTTCTTCTCATTCAAATCAGATGTTTGTTCTAATTACTTTCTGATAAATCAGATATGTTTATTCATATTCTTTTTAGTTAAATCAGTTTTTGCTTTAACTGTTGTCAGTTAAATTAGATCTGTTTGTTCTACTTCTTTTCAGTTAAATCAGACGTGTTTGTTCTACTTCTTTTCAAATAAATCAGACCTGTTTGTTCTACTTCTTTTCAAATAAATCAGACCTCTTTGTTCTAATTCTTTTCAGATAAATGAGACCTGTTTGTTCTAATTCTTTTTAGATAAATCAGACCTGTTTGTTCTAATTCTTTTCAGATAAATCAAACCTCTTTGTTCTAATTCTTTTTGGATAAATCATACCCGTTTGTTCTAATTCTTTTCGGATAAATCATACCCGTTTGTTCTAATTCTTTTAGAATAAATCATACCCGTTTGTTGTAATTCTTTTCGGATAAATCAGACCTTTTCTTCAATTATTTTTAGTTAAATCAGAACTGTTTCTTCTCATTCAAATCAGATGTTTGTTCTACTTATTTTCAAATAAATCAGACCTGTTTGTTCTAATTCTTTTCAGATAAATCAGATCTGTTTGTTCTAATTACTTTCTGATAAATCAGATATGTTTCTTCATATTCGTTTTAGTTAAATCAGAGATTTTGCTTTAACTCTTGTCAGTTAAATCAGACCTGTTTGTTTTAATTCTTTTCAGATAAATCAAACCTGTGTGTTCTAATTCTTTTCGGATAAATCATATCCGTTTGTTCTAATTCTTTTCGGATAAATCATACCCGTTTGTTCTAATTCTTTTCGGATAAATCATACCCGTTTGTTCTAATTCTTTTCGGATAAATCATACCCGTTTGTTCTAATTCATTTAGGATAAATCATACCCGTTTGTTCTAATTCATTTAGGATAAATCATACCCGTTTGTTCTAATTCTTTTAAGATAAATCAGAACTGTTTGTTCTAATTCTTTTCAGATAATCAGTCCTGTTTGTTCTAATTCTTTTCAGATAAATGACACCTATTTCTTCAAGTATTTTCAATTAAATCAGAACTGTTTCTTTTCATTCAAATCAGATGTTTGTTCTAATTACTTTCTGGTAAATCAGATCTGTTTGTTTTAATTCTTGTCAGATAAATCAGATTTTTGTTCTAATTCTTTTCCGTTAAATCAGACCTGTTTGTTCTAATTCTTTTCAAATAAATCAAATCTGTTTGTTCTAATTCTTTTCAGTTAAATCAGACCTGTTTGTTCTAATTCTTTTCAGATAAATCACACCTGTTTCTTCAATTATTTTCAATTAAATCAAACTGTTTCTTCTCATTCAAATCAGATGTTTGTTCTAATTACTTTCTGATAAATCAGATATGTTTGTTCATATTCTTTTTAGTTAAATCAGTTTTTGCTTTAACTGTTGTCAGTTAAATCAGATCTGTTTGTTCTACTTCTTTTCAGATAAACCAGACCTGTTTGTTCCAATTCTTTTCAGTTAAATCAGACCTGTTTGTTCTAATTCTTTTCAGATAAATCAGATCTGTTTGTTCTAATTCTTTTCAGATAAAGGAGATCTGTTTGTTCTAATTCTTTTCAACTAAATCAGACATGTTTTTCTAATTCTTTTCAGATAAATCAGACCTGTTTGTTCTAATTCCTTTCAGATAAATCAAACCTGTTTGTTCTAATTCTTTTCGGATAAATCGTACCCGTTTGTTCTAATTCTTTTCGGATAAATCATACCCGTTTGTCCTAAATCTTTTCGGATAAATCATACCCGTTTGTTCTAATTCTTTTCGGATAAATCATACCCGTTTGTTCTAATTCTTTTAGGATAAATCATACCCGTTTGTTCTAATTCTTTTAAGATAAATGACACCTGTTTCTTAAATTATTTTCAATTAAATCAGAACTGTTTCCTCTCATTCAAATCAGATGTTTGTTTTAATTACTTTCTGGTAAATCAGATCTGTTTGTTTAAATTCTTGTCAGATAAATCAGACTTGTTTGTTCTAATTCTTTTCAAATAAATCAAATCTGTTTGTTCTAATTCTTTTCAGTTAAATCAGACCTGTTTGTTCTAATTCTTTTCAGTTAAATCAGAACTGTTTCTTCTCATTCAAATCAGATGTTTGTTCTAATTACTTTCTGATAAATCAGATATGTTTATTCATATTCTTTTTAGTTAAATCAGTTTTTGCTTTAACTGTTGTCAGTTAAATTAGATCTGTTTGTTCTACTTCTTTTCAGTTAAATCAGACGTGTTTGTTCTACTTCTTTTCAAATAAATCAGACCTGTTTGTTCTACTTCTTTTCAAATAAATCAGACCTCTTTGTTCTAATTCTTTTCAGATAAATGAGACCTGTTTGTTCTAATTCTTTTTAGATAAATCAGACCTGTTTGTTCTAATTCTTTTCGGATAAATCAAACCTCTTTGTTCTAATTCTTTTTGGATAAATCATACCCGTTTGTTCTAATTCTTTTCGGATAAATCATACCCGTTTGTTCTAATTCTTTTAGAATAAATCATACCCGTTTGTTGTAATTCTTTTCGGATAAATCAGACCTTTTCTTCAATTATTTTTAGTTAAATCAGAACTGTTTCTTCTCATTCAAATCAGATGTTTGTTCTACTTATTTTCAAATAAATCAGACCTGTTTGTTCTAATTCTTTTCAGATAAATCAGATCTGTTTGTTCTAATTACTTTCTGATAAATCAGATATGTTTCTTCATATTCGTTTTAGTTAAATCAGAGATTTTGCTTTAACTCTTGTCAGTTAAATCAGACCTGTTTGTTTTAATTCTTTTCAGATAAATCAAACCTGTGTGTTCTAATTCTTTTCGGATAAATCATATCCGTTTGTTCTAATTCTTTTCGGATAAATCATACCCGTTTGTTCTAATTCTTTTCGGATAAATCATACCCGTTTGTTCTAATTCTTTTCGGATAAATCATACCCGTTTGTTCTAATTCATTTAGGATAAATCATACCCGTTTGTTCTAATTCATTTAGGATAAATCATACCTGTTTGTTCTAATTCTTTTAGGATAAATCAGAACTGTTTGTTCTAATTCTTTTCAGATAATCAGTCCTGTTTGTTCTAATTCTTTTCAGATAAATGACACCTGTTTCTTCAAGTATTTTCAATTAAATCAGAACTGTTTCTTTTCATTCAAATCAGATGTTTGTTCTAATTACTTTCTGGTAAATCAGATCTGTTTGTTTTAATTCTTGTCAGATAAATCAGATTTTGTTCTAATTCTTTTCCGTTAAATCAGACCTGTTTGTTCTAATTCTTTTCAAATAAATCAAATCTGTTTGTTCTAATTCTTTTCAGTTAAATCAGACCTGTTTCTTCTAATTCTTTTCAGATAAATCACACCTGTTTCTTCAATTATTTTCAATTAAATCAAACTGTTTCTTCTCATTCAAATCAGATGTTTGTTCTAATTACTTTCTGATAAATCAGATATGTTTGTTCATATTCTTTTTAGTTAAATCAGTTTTTGCTTTAACTGTTGTCAGTTAAATCAGATCTGTTTGTTCTACTTCTTTTCAGATAAACCAGACCTGTTTGTTCCAATTCTTTTCAGTTAAATCAGACCTGTTTGTTCTAATTCTTTTCAGATAAATCAGATCTGTTTGTTCTAATTCTTTTCAGATAAAGGAGATCTGTTTGTTCTAATTCTTTTCAACTAAATCAGACATGTTTTTCTAATTCTTTTCAGATAAATCAGACCTGTTTGTTCTAATTTTTTCAGATAAATCAGACCTGTTTGTTCTAATTCTTTTCGGATAAATCAAACTTCTTTGTTCTAATTCTTTGCGGATAAATCATATCCGTTTGTTCTAATTCTTTTCGGATAAATCATATCCATTTGTTTTAATTCATTTAAGATAAATCATACCCGTTTGTTCTAATTCTTTTAGGATAAATCAGAACTATTTGTTCTAATTCTTTTCAGATAATCAGACCTATTTGTTCTAAATTTTTTCAGGTAAATCACACCCGTTTCTACAATTATTTTCAATTAAATCAGAACTGTTTCTTCTCATTCAAATCAGATGTCCGTTCTAGTTAGTTTCTGATAAATCGGATGTTTGTTCATATTCTTTTTAGTTGAATCAGTTTTTGCTTTAACTGTTTTCTGTTAAATCTGATCATGTTTGTTATAATTCTTTTCAGTTAAATCATACCTGTTTGTTCCAATTCTTTTCAGTTAAATCAGACCTGTTTGTTCTAATTCTTTTCAGATAAATCATACCCGTTTGTTCTAATTCTTTCGGATAAATCATACCCGTTTGTTCTAATTCTTTTCGGATAAAGCAGACCTGTTTGTTCTAATTCTTTTCGCATAAATCAGACCTGTTTGTTGAAATTCTTTTGAGGTAAATCAGACCTGTTTGTTCTAATTCTTTTTAATTAAATCAGACCTATTTGTTCTAAATTTTTTCAGGTAAATCACACCCGTTTCTACAATTATTTTCAATTAAATCAGAACTGTTTCTTCTCATTCAAATCAGATGTCCGTTCTAGTTAGTTTCTGATAAATCGGATGTTTGTTCATATTCTTTTTAGTTGAATCAGACCTGTTTCTTCCAATTCTTTTCAGTTAAATCAGACCTGTTTGTTCTAATTTTTTCAAATAAATCAGACCTGTTTGTTCTAATTCTTTTCAGATAAATGAGATCTGTTTGTTCTAATTCTTTTCAGATAAATCAGACCTGTTTGTTCTAATTCTTATCAGATAAATCAGATCTGTTTGTTTTAATTCTTTTCAGATAAATCAGATCTGTTTCTTCTAATTCTTTAGGATAAATCAAACCTGTTTGTTCTAATTCTTTTCAGATAAATCAGGCCTGTTTGTTTTAATTCTTTTCGGATAAATCATACCCATTTGTTCTAATTCTTTTGGATAAATCAGACCTGTTTGTTCTAATTCTTTTCAGTTAAATCAGACCTGTTTGTTCTAATTCTTTTCGGATAAATCAGACCCCTTTCTTCTAATTCTTTTCGGATAAGTCAGACCCGTTTGTTCTAATTCTTTTCGGATAAGTCAGACCTGTTTGTTCTAATTCTTTTTGGATAAATCAGACCTGTTTCTTTTAATTCTTTTCGGATAAATAAGACCTGTTTGTTCTAATTCTTTTGGATAAATCAGACCTGTTTGTTCTACTCCTTTTCAGATAAATCAGACCTGTTTGTTCTTATTCTTTTCAGGTAAATCAGATCTGTTTGTTTTAATTCTTTTCAGATAAATGAGATCTGTTTGTTCTAATTATTTTCAGATAAATGAGATCTGTTTGTTCTAATTATTTTCAGATAAATCAAACCTGTTTGTTCTAATTATTTTCAGTTAAATCAGGCCTGTTTCTTTTAATTCTTTTCGGATAAATCATACCCGTTTGTTCTAATTCTATTAGAATAAATCATACCCGTTTGTTCTAATTCTTTTCGGATAAATCAGACCTTTTCTTCAATTATTTTCAGTTAAATCAGAACTGTTTCTTCTCATTCAAATCAGATGTTTGTATTACTTCTTTTCAAATAAATCAGACCTGTTTGTTCTACTTCTTTTCAAATAAGTCAGACCTGTTTGTTCTAATTCTTTTCAGATAAATAAGATCTGTTTGTTCTAATTACTTTCTGATAAATCAGATATATTTGTTCATATTCTTTTTAGTTAAATCAGAGATTTTGCTTTAACTCTTCTCAGTTAAATCAGACCTGCTTGTTCTAATTCTTTTCAGATAAATCAAACCTGTTTGTTCTAATTCTTTTCGGATAAATCGTACCCGTTTGTTCTAATTCTTTTCGGATAAATCATACCCGTTTGTTCTAATTCTTTTCGGATAAATCATACCCGTTTGTTCTAATTCTTTTAGGATAAATCATACCCGTTTGTTCTAATTCTTTTAGGATAAATCAGAACTGTTTGTTCTATTTCTTTTCAGATAAATCAAACCTGTTTGTTCTAATTCTTTTCGGATAATCAGACCTGTTTGTTCTAATTCTTTTCTGATAAATGACACCTGTTTCTTAAATTATTTTCAATTAAATCAGAACTGTTAAATCTCTCATTCAAATCAGATGTTTGTTTTAATTACTTTCTGGTAAATCAGATCTGTTTGTTTAATTCTTGTCAGATAAATCAGACTTGTTTGTTCTAATTCTTTTCCGTTAAATCACACCTGTTTGTTCTAATTCTTTTCAAATAAATCAGAACTGTTTGTTCTAATTCTTTTCAGATAATCAGTCCTGTTTGTTCTAATTCTTTTCAGATAAATGACACCTATTTCTTCAAGTATTTTCAATTAAATCAGAACTGTTTCTTTTCATTCAAATCAGATGTTTGTTCTAATTACTTTCTGGTAAATCAGATCTGTTTGTTTTAATTCTTGTCAGATAAATCAGATTTTTGTTCTAATTCTTTTCCGTTAAATCAGACCTGTTTGTTCTAATTCTTTTCAAATAAATCAAATCTGTTTGTTCTAATTCTTTTCAGTTAAATCAGACCTGTTTCTTCTAATTCTTTTCAGATAAATCACACCTGTTTCTTCAATTATTTTCAATTAAATCAAACTGTTTCTTCTCATTCAAATCAGATGTTTGTTCTAATTACTTTCTGATAAATCAGATATGTTTGTTCATATTCTTTTAGTTAAATCAGTTTTGCTTTAACTGTTGTCAGTTAAATCAGATCTGTTTGTTCTAATTCTTTTCAGATAAATCAGACCTGTTTGTTCTAATTCTTTTCAGTTAAATCAGACCTGTTTGTTCTAATTCTTTTCAGATAAATCAGATCTGTTTGTTCTAATTCTTTTCAGATAAATCAGATCTGTTTGTTCTAATTCTTTTCAACTAAATCAGACATGTTTTTCTAATTCTTTTCAGATAAATCAGACCTGTTTGTTCTAATTCCTTTCAGATAAATCAAACCTGTTTGTTCTAATTCTTTTCGGATAAATCGTACCCGTTTGTTCTAATTCTTTTCGGATAAATCATACCCGTTTGTCCTAAATCTTTTCGGATAAATCATACCCGTTTGTTCTAATTCTTTTCGGATAAATCATACCCGTTTGTTCTAATTCTTTTAGGATAAATCATACCCGTTTGTTCTAATTCTTTTAAGATAAATGACACCTGTTTCTTAAATTATTTTCAATTAAATCAGAACTGTTTCCTCTCATTCAAATCAGATGTTTGTTTTAATTACTTTCTGGTAAATCAGATCTGTTTGTTTAAATTCTTGTCAGATAAATCAGACTTGTTTGTTCTAATTCTTTTCAAATAAATCAAATCTGTTTGTTCTAATTCTTTTCAGTTAAATCAGACCTGTTTGTTCTAATTCTTTTCAGTTAAATCAGAACTGTTTCTTCTCATTCAAATCAGATGTTTGTTCTAATTACTTTCTGATAAATCAGATATGTTTATTCATATTCTTTTTAGTTAAATCAGTTTTTGCTTTAACTGTTGTCAGTTAAATTAGATCTGTTTGTTCTACTTCTTTTCAGTTAAATCAGACGTGTTTGTTCTAATTCTTTTCAAATAAATCAGACCTGTTTGTTCTACTTCTTTTCAAATAAATCAGACCTCTTTGTTCTAATTCTTTTCAGATAAATGAGACCTGTTTGTTCTAATTCTTTTAGATAAATCAGACCTGTTTGTTCTAATTCTTTTCGGATAAATCAAACCTCTTTGTTCTAATTCTTTTTTTTGGATAAATCATACCCGTTTGTTCTAATTCTTTTCGGATAAATCATACCCGTTTGTTCTAATTCTTTTAGAATAAATCATACCCGTTTGTTGTAATTCTTTTCGGATAAATCAGACCTTTTCTTCAATTATTTTTAGTTAAATCAGAACTGTTTCTTCTCATTCAAATCAGATGTTTGTTCTACTTATTTTCAAATAAATCAGACCTGTTTGTTCTAATTCTTTTCAGATAAATCAGATCTGTTTGTTCTAATTACTTTCTGATAAATCAGATATGTTTCTTCATATTCGTTTTAGTTAAATCAGAGATTTTGCTTTAACTCTTGTCAGTTAAATCAGACCTGTTTGTTTTAATTCTTTTCAGATAAATCAGACCTGTGTGTTCTAATTCTTTTCGGATAAATCATATCCGTTTGTTCTAATTCTTTTCGGATAAATCATACCCGTTTGTTCTAATTCTTTTCGGATAAATCATACCCGTTTGTTCTAATTCTTTTCGGATAAATCATACCCGTTTGTTCTAATTCATTTAGGATAAATCATACCCGTTTGTTCTAATTCATTTAGGATAAATCATACCCGTTTGTTCTAATTCTTTTAGGATAAATCAGAACTGTTTGTTCTAATTCTTTTCAGATAATCAGTCCTGTTTGTTCTAATTCTTTTCAGATAAATGACACCTATTTCTTCAAGTATTTTCAATTAAATCAGAACTGTTTCTTTTCATTCAAATCAGATGTTTGTTCTAATTACTTTCTGGTAAATCAGATCTGTTTGTTTTAATTCTTGTCAGATAAATCAGATTTTTGTTCTAATTCTTTTCCGTTAAATCAGACCTGTTTGTTCTAATTCTTTTCAAATAAATCAAATCTGTTTGTTCTAATTCTTTTCAGTTAAATCAGACCTGTTTCTTCTAATTCTTTTCAGATAAATCACACCTGTTTCTTCAATTATTTTCAATTAAATCAAACTGTTTCTTCTCATTCAAATCAGATGTTTGTTCTAATTACTTTCTGATAAATCAGATATGTTTGTTCATATTCTTTTTTAGTTAAATCAGTTTTTTTTGCTTTAACTGTTGTCAGTTAAATCAGATCTGTTTGTTCTACTTCTTTTCAGATAAACCAGACCTGTTTGTTCCAATTCTTTTCAGTTAAATCAGACCTGTTTGTTCTAATTCTTTTCAGATAAATCAGATCTGTTTGTTCTAATTCTTTTCAGATAAAGGAGATCTGTTTGTTCTAATTCTTTTCAACTAAATCAGACATGTTTTTTCTAATTCTTTTCAGATAAATCAGACCTGTTTGTTCTAATTTTTTCAGATAAATCAGACCTGTTTGTTCTAATTCTTTTCGGATAAATCAAACTTCTTTGTTCTAATTCTTTGCGGATAAATCATATCCGTTTGTTCTAATTCTTTTCGGATAAATCATATCCATTTGTTTTAATTCATTTAAGATAAATCATACCCGTTTGTTCTAATTCTTTTAGGATAAATCAGAACTATTTGTTCTAATTCTTTTCAGATAATCAGACCTATTTGTTCTAAATTTTTTCAGGTAAATCACACCCGTTTCTACAATTATTTTCAATTAAATCAGAACTGTTTCTTCTCATTCAAATCAGATGTCCGTTCTAGTTAGTTTCTGATAAATCGGATGTTTGTTCATATTCTTTTTAGTTGAATCAGTTTTTGCTTTAACTGTTTTCTGTTAAATCTGATCATGTTTGTTATAATTCTTTTCAGTTAAATCATACCTGTTTGTTCCAATTCTTTTCAGTTAAATCAGACCTGTTTGTTCTAATTCTTTTCAGATAAATCATACCCGTTTGTTCTAATTCTTTCGGATAAATCATACCCGTTTGTTCTAATTCTTTTCGGATAAAGCAGACCTGTTTGTTCTAATTCTTTTCGCATAAATCAGACCTGTTTGTTGAAATTCTTTTGAGGTAAATCAGACCTGTTTGTTCTAATTCTTTTTAATTAAATCAGACCTATTTGTTCTAAATTTTTTCAGGTAAATCACACCCGTTTCTACAATTATTTTCAATTAAATCAGAACTGTTTCTTCTCATTCAAATCAGATGTCCGTTCTAGTTAGTTTCTGATAAATCGGATGTTTGTTCATATTCTTTTTAGTTGAATCAGACCTGTTTCTTCCAATTCTTTTCAGTTAAATCAGACCTGTTTGTTCTAATTTTTTCAAATAAATCAGACCTGTTTGTTCTAATTCTTTTCAGATAAATGAGATCTGTTTGTTCTAATTCTTTTCAGATAAATCAGACCTGTTTGTTCTAATTCTTATCAGATAAATCAGATCTGTTTGTTTTAATTCTTTTCAGATAAATGAGATCTGTTTCTTCTAATTCTTTTAGGATAAATCAAACCTGTTTGTTCTAATTCTTTCAGATAAATCAGGCCTGTTTGTTTTAATTCTTTTCGGGTAAATCATACCCATTTGTTCTAATTCTTTTTGGATAAATTAGACCTGTTTGTTCTACTTCTTTTCAGTTAAATCAGACCTGTTTGTTCTAATTCTTTTCGGATAAATCAGACCCCTTTCTTCTAATTCTTTTCGGATAAGTCAGACCCGTTTGTTCTAATTCTTTTCGGATAAGTCAGACCTGTTTGTTCTAATTCTTTTTGGATAAATCAGACCTGTTTCTTTTTAATTCTTTTCGGATAAATAAGACCTGTTTGTTCTAATTCTTTTTGGATGAATCAGACCTGTTTGTTCTACTCCTTTTCAGATAAATCGGACCTGTTTGTTCTTATTCTTTTCAGGTAAATCAGATCTGTTTGTTTTAATTCTTTTCAGATAAATGAGATCTGTTTGTTCTAATTATTTTCAGATAAATGAGATCTGTTTGTTCTAATTATTTTCAGATAAATCAAACCTGTTTGTTCTAATTATTTTCAGTTAAATCAGGCCTGTTTCTTTTAATTCTTTTCGGATAAATCATACCCGTTTGTTCTAATTCTATTAGAATAAATCATACCCGTTTGTTCTAATTCTTTTCGGATAAATCAGACCTTTTCTTCAATTATTTTCAGTTAAATCAGAACTGTTTCTTCTCATTCAAATCAGATGTTTGTATTACTTCTTTTCAAATAAATCAGACCTGTTTGTTCTACTTCTTTTCAAATAAGTCAGACCTGTTTGTTCTAATTCTTTTCAGATAAATGAGATCTGTTTGTTCTAATTACTTTCTGATAAATCAGATATATTTGTTCATATTCTTTTTAGTTAAATCAGAGATTTTGCTTTAACTCTTCTCAGTTAAATCAGACCTGCTTGTTCTAATTCTATTCAGATAAATCAAACCTGTTTGTTCTAATTCTTTTCGGATAAATCGTACCCGTTTGTTCTAATTCTTTTCGGATAAATCATACCCGTTTGTTCTAATTCTTTTCGGATAAATCATACCCGTTTGTTCTAATTCTTTTAGGATAAATCATACCCGTTTGTTCTAATTCTTTTAGGATAAATCAGAACTGTTTGTTCTATTTCTTTTCAGATAAATCAAACCTGTTTGTTCTAATTCTTTTCGGATAATCAGACCTGTTTGTTCTAATTCTTTTCTGATAAATGACACCTGTTTCTTAAATTATTTTCAATTAAATCAGAACTGTTTCCTCTCATTCAAATCAGATGTTTGTTTTAATTACTTTCTGGTAAATCAGATCTGTTTGTTTAATTCTTGTCAGATAAATCAGACTTGTTTGTTCTAATTCTTTTCCGTTAAATCACACCTGTTTGTTCTAATTCTTTTCAAATAAATCAAATCTGTTTGTTCTAATTCTTTTCAGTTAAATCAGACCTGTTTGCTCTAATTCTTTTCAGTTAAATCAGAACTGTTTCTTCTCATTCAAATCAGATGTTTGTTCTAATTACTTTCTGATAAATCACATATGTTTGTTCATATTCTGTTTAAATAAATCAGTTTTTGCTTTAACTGTTCTCAGTTAAATCAGATCTGTTTGTTCTAATTCTTTTCAGATAAATCATACCCGTTTGTTCTAATTCTTTCGGATAAATCATACCCGTTTGTTCTAATTCTTTCGGATAAATCATACCCGTTTGTTCTAATTCTTTTCAGATAAAGCAGACCTGTTTGTTCTAATTCTTTTCGGATAAATCAGACCTGTTTGTTGAAATTCTTTTGAGATAAATCAGACTTGTTTGTTCTAATTCTTTTTAATTAAATCAGACCTATTTGTTCTAAATTTTTTCAGGTAAATCACACCCGTTTCTTCAATTATTTTCAATTAAACAAGAACTGTTTCTTCTCATTCAAATCAGATGTCCGTTCTAGTTAGTTTCTGATAAATCGGATGTTTGTTCATATTCTTTTAGTTAAATCAGTTTTGCTTTAACTGTTTTCAGTTAAATCAGATCATGTTTGTTCTAATTCTTTTCAGATAAATCAGACCTGTTTCTTCTAATTCTTTTCAGTTAAATCAGACCTGTTTGTTCTAATTCTTTTAGGATAAATCATACCCGTTTGTTCTAATTCTTTTAGGATAAATCAGAACTGTTTGTTCTATTTCTTTTCAGATAAATCAAACCTGTTTGTTCTAATTCTTTTCGGATAATCAGACCTGTTTGTTCTAATTCTTTTCTGATAAATGACACCTGTTTCTTAAATTATTTTCAATTAAATCAGAACTGTTTCCTCTCATTCAAATCAGATGTTTGTTTTAATTACTTTCTGGTAAATCAGATCTGTTTATTCATATTCTTTTTAGTTAAATCAGTTTTTGCTTTAACTGTTGTCAGTTAAATCATATCTGTTTGTTCTAATTCTTTTCAGATAAATCAGACCTGTTTGTTCTAATTCTTTTGGATAAATCATACCCGTTTGTTCTAATTCTTTCGGAAAGATCATACCCGTTTGTTCTAATTCTTTTCGGATAAATCATACCCGTTTGTTCTAATTCTTTTAGGATAAATCATACCCGTTTGTTCTAATTCTTTTAGGATAAATCAGAACTGTTTGTTCTATTTCTTTTCAGATAAATCAAACCTGTTTGTTCTAATTCTTTTCGGATAATCAGACCTGTTTGTTCTAATTCTTTTCTGATAAATGACACCTGTTTCTTAAATTATTTTCAATTAAATCAGAACTGTTTCCTCTCATTCAAATCAGATGTTTGTTTTAATTACTTTCTGGTAAATCAGATCTGTTTGTTTAATTCTTGTCAGATAAATCAAACCTCTTTGTTCTAATTCTTTTCGGATAAATCATACCCGTTTGTTCTAATTCTTTTCGGATAAATCATACCCGTTTGTTCTAATTCTTTTAGAATAAATCATACCCGTTTGTTCTAATTCTTTTGGATAAATCAGACCTTTTTCTTCAATTATTTTTAGTTAAATCAGAACTGTTTCTTCTCATTCAAATGAGATGTTTGTTCTAATTACTTTCTGATAAATCAGATATGTTTGTTCATATTCGTTTTAGTTAAATCAGAGATTTTGCTTTAACTCTTGTCAGTTAAATCAGACCTGTTTGTTTTAATTCTTTTCAGATAAATCAAACCTGTTTGTTTTAATTCTTTTCAGATAAATCAAACCTGTTTGTTCTAATTCTTTTCGGATAAATCATACCCGTTTGTTCTAATTCTTTTCGGATAAATCATACCCGTTTGTTCTAATTCTTTTCGGATAAATCATACCCGTTTGTTCTAATTCTTTTCGGATAAATCATACCCGTTTGTTCTTATTCTTTCGGATAAATCATACCCTGTTTGTTCTAATTCATTTAGGATAAATCATACCCGTTTGTTCTAATTCTTTTAAAATAAATCAGAACTGTTTGTTCTAATTCTTTTCAGATAATCAGACCTGTTTGTTCTAATTCTTTTCAGATAAATGACACCTGTTTCTTCAAGTATTTTCAATTAAATCAGAACTGTTTCTTTTCATTCAAATCAGATGTTTGTTCTAATTACTTTCTGGTAAATCAGATCTGTTTGTTTTAATTCTTGTCAGATAAATCAGATTTTTGTTCTAATTCTTTTCCGTTAAATCAGACCTGTTTGTTCTAATTCTTTTCAAATAAATCAAATCTGTTTGTTCTAATTCTTTTCAGTTAAATCAGACCTCTTTGTTCTAATTCTTTTCAGATAAATCACACCTGTTTCTTCAATTATTTTCAATTAAATCAGACTGTTTCTTATCATTCAAATCAGATGTTTGTTCTAATTACTTTCTGATAAATCAGATATGTTTGTTCATATTCTTTTTTAGTTAAATCAGTTTTGCTTTAACTGTTTGTCAGTTAAATCAGATCTGTTTGTTCTACTTCTTTTCAGATAAATCAGACCTGTTTGTTCCAATTCTTTTCAGTTAAATCAGACCTGTTTGTTCTAATTCTTTTCAGATAAATCAGATCTGTTTGTTCTAATTCTTTTCAGATAAAGGAGATCTGTTTGTTCTAATTCTTTTCAATAAATCAGACATGTTTTTCTAATTCTTTTCAGATAAATCAGACCTGTTTGTTCTAATTTTTTCAGATAAATCAGACCTGTTTGTTCTAATTCTTTTCGGATAAATCAAACCTCTTTGTTTTAATTCTTTGCGGATAAATCATATCCGTTTGTTCTAATTCTTTTCGGATAAATCATATCCGTTTGTTCTAATTCTTTTCGGATAAATCATACCCGTTTGTTCTAATTCTTTTCAATAAATCAGACATGTTTTTCTAATTCTTTTCAGATAAATCAGACCTGTTTGTTCTAATTTTTTCAGATAAATCAGACCTGTTTGTTCTAATTCTTTTCGGATAAATCAAACCTCCTTGTTCTAATTCTTTGCGGATAAATGATATCCGTTTGTTCTAATTCTTTTCGGATAAATCATATCCGTTTGTTCTAATTCTTTTCGGATAAATCATATCCGTTTGTTCTAATTCTTTTCGGATAAATCATACCCGTTTGTTCTAATTATTTTCAGATAAATCAGACCTGTTTGTTCTAATTATTTTCAGATAAATCAGACCTGTTTCTTTTAATTCTTTTCGGATAAATCATACGCGTTGGTTCTAATTCTTTTCGGATAAATCATACCCGTTTGTTCTAATTTTTTTCGGATAAATCAAACCCGTTTGTTCTAATTCTTTTCGGATAAATAAGATCTGTTTGTTCTAATTCTTTTTGGATAAATCAGACCTGTTTCTTTTTAATTCTTTTCGTATAAATCAGACCTGTTTGTTCTTATTCTTTTTGGATAAATCAGACCTGTTTGTTCTAATTCTTTTCGAATAAATCAGACCTGTTTCTTCTAATTCTTTTCAAAAAATCAGACCTGTTTGTTTTCATTCTTTTCAGATAAATGGGATCTGTTTGTTCTAATTCTTTTGAGATATCAGACCTGTTTGTTCTAATTCTTTTCAGATAAATCATACCCGTTTGTTCTAATTCTTTTAGGATAAATCATACCCGTTTGTTCTAATTCTTTTAGGATAAATCAGAACTGTTTGTTCTATTTCTTTTCAGATAAATCAAACCTGTTTGTTCTAATTCTTTTCGGATAATCAGACCTGTTTGTTCTAAATCTTTTCTGATAAATGACACCTGTTTCTTAAATTATTTTCAATTAAATCAGAACTGTTTCCTCTCATTCAAATCAGATGTTTGTTTTAATTACTTTCTGGTAAATCAGATCTGTTTATTCATATTCTTTTTAGTTAAATCAGTTTTTGCTTTAACTGTTGTCAGTTAAATCATATCTGTTTGTTCTACTTCTTTTCAGTTAAATCACACCTGTTTGTTCTTATTCTTTTCAGTTAAATCAGACCTGTTTGCTCTAATTCTTTTCAGTTAAATCAGAACTGTTTCTTGTCATTCAAATCAGATGTTTGTTCTAATTACTTTCTGATAAATTAGATATGTTTATTCATATTCTTTTTAGTTAAATCAGTTTTTGCTTTAACTGTTGTCAGTTAAATCAGATCTGTTTGTTCTAATTCTTTTCAGTTAAATCAGACGTGTTTGTTCTAATTCTTTTCAAATAAATCAGACCTGTTTGTTCTAATTCTTTTCAAATAAATCAGACCTCTTTGTTCTAATTCTTTTCAGATAAATGAGACCTGTTTGTTCTAATTCTTTTTAGATAAATCAGACCTGTTTGTTCTAATTCTTTTCGGATAAATCAAACCTCTTTGTTCTAATTCTTTTCGGATAAATCATACCCGTTTGTTCTAATTCTTTTCGGATAAATCATACCCGTTTGTTCTAATTCTTTTAGAATAAATCATACCCGTTTGTTCTAATTCTTTTCGGATAAATCAGACCTTTTCTTCAATTATTTTTAGTTAAATCAGAACTGTTTCTTCTCATTCAAATCAGATGTTTGTTCTACTTATTTTCAGATAAATCAGACCTGTTTGTTCTAATTCTTTTCAGATAAATCAGATCTGTTTGTTCTAATTACTTTCTGATAAATCAGATATGTTTGTTCATATTCTTTTAGTTAAATCAGAGATTTTGCTTTAACTCTTGTCAGTTAAATCAGACCTGTTTGTTTTAATTCTTTTCAGATAAATCAAACCTGTTTGTTCTAATTCTTTTCGGATAAATCATACCCGTTTGTTCTAATTCTTTTCGGATAAATCATACCCGTTTGTTCTAATTCTTTTCGGATAAATCATACCCGTTTGTTCTAATTCTTTTCGGATAAATCATACCCGTTTGTTCTAATTCTTTTCGGATAAATCATACCCGTTTGTTCTTATTCTTTTCGGATAAATCATACCCGTTTGTTCTAATTCATTTAGGATAAATCATACCCGTTTGTTCTAATTCTTTTAAAATAAATCAGAACTGTTTGTTCTAATTCTTTTCAGATAATCAGACCTGTTTGTTCTAATTCTTTTCAGATAAATGACACCTGTTTCTTCAAGTATTTTCAATTAAATCAGAACTGTTTCTTTTCATTCAAATCAGATGTTTGTTCTAATTACTTTCAGGTAAATCAGATCTGTTTGTTTTAATTCTTGTCAGATAAATCAGATTTTTGTTCTAATTCTTTTCCGTTAAATCAGACCTGTTTGTTCTAATTCTTTTCAAATAAATCAAATCTGTTTGTTCTAATTCTTTTCAGTTAAATCAGACCTCTTTGTTCTAATTCTTTTCAGATAAATCACACCTGTTTCTTCAATTATTTTCAATTAAATCAGACTGTTTCTTATCATTCAAATCAGATGTTTGTTCTAATTACTTTCTGATAAATCAGATATGTTTGTTCATATTCTTTTTAGTTAAATCAGTTTTTGCTTTAACTGTTGTCAGTTAAATCAGATCTGTTTGTTCTACTTCTTTTCAGATAAACCAGACCTGTTTGTTCCAATTCTTTTCAGTTAAATCAGACCTGTTTGTTCTAATTCTTTTCAGATAAATCAGATCTGTTTGTTCTAATTCTTTTCAGATAAAGGAGATCTGTTTGTTCTAATTCTTTTCAATAAATCAGACATGTTTTTCTAATTCTTTTCAGATAAATCAGACCTGTTTGTTCTAATTTTTTCAGATAAATCAGACCTGTTTGTTCTAATTCTTTTCGGATAAATCAAACCTCTTTGTTTTAATTCTTTGCGGATAAATCATATCCGTTTGTTCTAATTCTTTTCGGATAAATCATATCCGTTTGTTCTAATTCTTTTCGGATAAATCATACCCGTTTGTTCTAATTCTTTTCAACTAAATCAGACATGTTTTTCTAATTCTTTTCAGATAAATCAGACCTGTTTGTTCTAATTTTTCAGATAAATCAGACCTGTTTGTTCTAATTCTTTTCGGATAAATCAAACCTCCTTGTTCTAATTCTTTCGGATAAATCATATCCGTTTGTTCTAATTCTTTTGGATAAATCATATCCGTTTGTTCTAATTCCTTTCGGATAAATCATATCCGTTTGTTCTAATTCTTTTCGGATAAATCATACCCGTTTGTTCTAATTATTTTCAGATAAATCAGACCTGTTTGTTCTAATTATTTTCAGATAAATCAGACCTGTTTCTTTTAATTCTTTTCGGATAAATCATACGCGTTGGTTCTAATTCTTTTCGGATAAATCATACCCGTTTGTTCTAATTTTTTTCGGATAAATCAAACCCGTTTGTTCTAATTCTTTACGGATAAGTAAGATCTGTTTGTTCTAATTCTTTTTGGATAAATCAGACCTGTTTCTTTTTAATTCTTTTCGTATAAATCAGACGTGTTTGTTCTTATTCTTTTTGGATAAATCAGACCTGTTTGTTCTAATTCTTTTCGAATAAATCAGACCTGTTTCTTCTAATTCTTTTCAAAAAATCAGACCTGTTTGTTTTCATTCTTTTCAGATAAATGGGATCTGTTTGTTCTAATTCTTTTGAGATATCAGACCTGTTTGTTCTAATTCTTTTCAGATAAATCATACCCGTTTGTTCTAATTCTTTTAGGATAAATCATACCCGTTTGTTCTAATTCTTTTAGGATAAATCAGAACTGTTTGTTCTATTTCTTTTCAGATAAATCAAACCTGTTTGTTCTAATTCTTTTCAGGATAATCAGACCTGTTTGTTCTAAATCTTTTCTGATAAATGACACCTGTTTCTTAAATTATTTTCAATTAAATCAGAACTGTTTCCTCTCATTCAAATCAGATGTTTGTTTTAATTACTTTCTGGTAAATCAGATCTGTTTGTTTTAATTCTTTTCAGATAAATCAGACTTGTTTGTTCTAATTCTTTTCCGTTAAATCACACCGTTTGTTCTAATTCTTTTCAAATAAATCAAATCTGTTTGTTCTAATTCTTTTCAGTTAAATCAGACCTGTTTGTTCTAATTCTTTTCAGTTAAATCAGAACTGTTTCTTCTCATTCAAATCAGATGTTTGTTCTAATTACTTTCTGATAAATCACATATGTTTGTTCATATTCTGTTTAGTTAAATCAGTTTTTGCTTTAACTGTTCTCAGTTAAATCAGATCTGTTTGTTCTAATTCTTTTCAGATAAATCATACCCGTTTGTTCTAATTCTTTCGGATAAATCATACCCGTTTGTTCTAATTCTTTTCGGATAAAGCAGACCTGTTTGTTCTAATTCTTTTCGGATAAATCAGACCTGTTTGTTGAAATTCTTTTGAGATAAATCAGACCTGTTTGTTCTAATTCTTTTTAATTAAATCAGACCTATTTGTTCTAAATTTTTTCAGGTAAATCACACCCGTTTCTACAATTATTTTCAATTAAATCAGAACTGTTTCTTCTCATTCAAATCAGATGTCCGTTCTAGTTAGTTTCTGATAAATCGGATGTTTGTTATAATTTTTTTCAGTTAAATCAGACCTGTTTCTTCCAATTCTTTTCAGTTAAATCAGACCTGTTTGTTCTAATTTTTTTCAAATAAATCAAACCTGTTTGTTCTAATTCTTTTCAGATAAATCAGACCTGTTTGTTCTAATTCTTTTCAGATAAATCAGATCTGTTTGTTTTAATTCTTTTCAGATAAATAAGATCTGTTTGTTTTAATTCTTTTCAGATAAATGAGATCTGTTTCTTCTAATTCTTTTAGGATAAATCAAACCTGTTTGTTCTAATTCTTTTCAGATAAATAAGATCTGTTTGTTTTAATTCTTTTCAGATAAATGAGATCTGTTTCTTCTAATTCTTTTAGGATAAATCAAACCTGTTTGTTCTAATTCTTTCAGATAAATCAGGCCTGTTTGTTTTAATTATTTTCGGGTAAATCATACCCATTTGTTCTAATTATTTTGTGATAAATCAGACCCGTTTGTTCTAATTCTTTTTGGATAAATTAGACCTGTTTCTTCTACTTCTTTTCAGTTAAATGAGACCTGTTTGTTCTAATTCTTTTCGGATAAATCAGACCCGTTTGTTCTAATTCTTTTCGGATAAATCAGACCCGTTTGTTCTAATTCTTTTCGGATAAGTCAGACCCGTTTCTTCTAGTTCTTTTCGGATAAGTCAGACCTGTTTGTTCTAATTCTTTTTGGATAAATCAGACCTGTTTCTTTTTAATTCTTTTCGGATAAATAAGACCTGTTTGTTCTAATTCTTTTTGGATGAATCAGACCGGTTTGTTCTACTCCTTTTCAGATAAATCGGACCTGTTTGTTCTTATTCTTTTCAGGTAAATCAGATCTGTTTGTTTTAATTCTTTTCAGATAAATGAGATCTGTTTGTTCTAATTATTTTCAGATAAATGAGATCTGTTTGTTCTAATTATTTTCAGATAAATCAAACCTGTTTGTTCTAATTATTTTCAGTTAAATCAGGCCTGTTTCTTTTAATTCTTTTCGGATAAATCATACCCGTTTGTTCTAATTCTATTAGAATAAATCAGACCTGTTTGTTCTAATTCTTTTCAGATAAATCAGATCTGTTTGTTCTAATTCTTTTCAGATAAAGGAGATCTGATTGTTCTAATTCTTTTCAACTAAATCAGACATGTTTGTTCTAATTCTTTTCAGATAAATCAAGCCTGTTTCTTTTAATTATTTTTGGATAAATCATACCCGTTTGTTCTAATTCTTTTAGAATAAATCATACCCGTTTCTTCTAATTCTTTTGGATAAATCAGACCTGTTTGTTCTAATTCTTTTTGGATAAATGAGACCTGTTTGTTCTAATTCTTTTTGGTTAAATCAGAACTGTTTGTTCTCATACTTTTCAGATAAATCAGATCTGTTTGTTTTCATTCTTTTCAGATAAATAAGATCTGGTTGTTCCAATTCTTTTCAGATATCAGACCTCTTTGTTCTAATTCTTTTCGGATAAATCACACCCGTTTCTTCAATTATTTTCAATTAAATCAGAACTGTTTCTTCTCATTCAAATCAGATGTTTGTTCTAATTACTTTCTGATAAATCACATATGTTTGTTCATATTCTGTTTAAATAAATCAGTTTTGCTTTAACTGTTCTCAGTTAAATCAGATCTGTTTGTTCTAATTCTTTTCAGATAAATCATACCCGTTTGTTCTAATTCTTTCGGATAAATCATACCCGTTTGTTCTAATTCTTTCGGATAAATCATACCCGTTTGTTCTAATTCTTTTCAGATAAAGCAGACCTGTTTGTTCTAATTCTTTTCGGATAAATCAGACCTGTTTGTTGAAATTCTTTTGAGATAAATCAGACCTGTTTGTTCTAATTCTTTTTAATTAAATCAGACCTATTTGTTCTAATTTTTTTCAGGTAAATCACACCCGTTTCTTCAATTATTTTCAATTAAACAAGAACTGTTTCTTCTCATTCAAATCAGATGTCCGTTCTAGTTAGTTTCTGATAAATCGGATGTTTGTTCATATTCTTTTTAGTTGAATCAGTTTTTGCTTTAACTGTTTTCAGTTAAATCAGATCATGTTTGTTATAATTCTTTTCAGTTAAATCAGACCTGTTTCTTCCAATTCTTTTCAGTTAAATCAGACCTGTTTGTTCTAATTCTTTTTAGGATAAATCATACCCGTTTGTTCTAATTCTTTTAGGATAAATCAGAACTGTTTGTTCTAATTCTTTTCAGATAAATCAAACCTGTTTGCTCTAATTCTTTTCGGATAATCAGACCTGTTTGTTCTAATTCTTTTCTGATAAATGACACCTGTTTCTTAAATTATTTTCAATTAAATCAGAACTGTTTCCTCTCATTCAAATCAGATGTTTGTTTTAATTACTTTCTGGTAAATCAGATCTGTTTGTTTAATTCTTTTCAGATAAATCAGTCTTGTTTGTTCTAATTCTTTTCCGTTAAATCAGACCTGTTTGTTCTAATTCTTTTCAGTTAAATCAGAACTGTTTCTTCTCATTCAAATCAGATGTTTGTTCTAATTCTTTCTGATAAATCAGATATGTTTGTTCATATTCTTTTTTAGTTAAATCAGTTTTTTTGCTTTAACTGTTGTCAGTTAAATCATATCTGTTTGTTCTAATTCTTTTCAGTTAAATCAGACGTGTTTGTTCTACTTCTTTTCAAATAAATCAGACCTGTTTGTTCTAATTCTTTTCAAATAAATCAGACCTGTTTGTTCTAATTCTTTTCAGATAAATCAGACCTGTTTGTTCTAATTCTTTTTAGATAAATCAGACCTGTTTGTTCTAATTCTTTTCGGATAAATCAAACCTCTTTGTTCTAATTCTTTTCGGATAAATCATACCCGTTTGTTCTAATTCTTTTCGGATAAATCATACCCGTTTGTTCTAATTCTTTTAGAATAAATCATACCCGTTTGTTCTAATTCTTTTCGGATAAATCAGACCTTTTCTTCAATTATTTTTAGTTAAATCAGAACTGTTTCTTCTCATTCAAATGAGATGTTTGTTCTAATTACTTTCTGATAAATCAGATATGTTTGTTCATATTCGTTTTAGTTAAATCAGAGATTTTGCTTTAACTCTTGTCAGTTAAATCAGACCTGTTTGTTTTAATTCTTTTCAGATAAATCAAACCTGTTTGTTTTAATTCTTTTCAGATAAATCAAACCTGTTTGTTCTAATTCTTTTCGGATAAATCATACCCGTTTGTTCTAATTCTTTTCGGATAAATCATACCCGTTTGTTCTAATTCTTTTCGGATAAATCATACCCGTTTGTTCTAATTCTTTTCGGATAAATCATACCCGTTTGTTCTTATTCTTTTCGGATAAATCATACCCGTTTGTTCTAATTCATTTAGGATAAATCATACCCGTTTGTTCTAATTCTTTTAAAATGAATCAGAACTGTTTGTTCTAATTCTTTTCAGATAATCAGACCTGTTTGTTCTAATTCTTTTCAGATAAATGACACCTGTTTCTTCAAGTATTTTCAATTAAATCAGAACTGTTTCTTTTCATTCAAATCAGATGTTTGTTCTAATTACTTTCTGGTAAATCAGATCTGTTTGTTTTAATTCTTGTCAGATAAATCAGATTTTTGTTCTAATTCTTTTCCGTTAAATCAGACCTGTTTGTTCTAATTCTTTTCAAATAAATCAAATCTGTTTGTTCTAATTCTTTTCAGTTAAATCAGACCTCTTTGTTCTAATTCTTTTCAGATAAATCACACCTGTTTCTTCAATTATTTTCAATTAAATCAGACTGTTTCTTATCATTCAAATCAGATGTTTGTTCTAATTACTTTCTGATAAATCAGATATGTTTGTTCATATTCTTTTTAGTTAAATCAGTTTTTGCTTTAACTGTTGTCAGTTAAATCAGATCTGTTTGTTCTACTTCTTTTCAGATAAACCAGACCTGTTTGTTCCAATTCTTTTCAGTTAAATCAGACCTGTTTGTTCTAATTCTTTTCAGATAAATCAGATCTGTTTGTTCTAATTCTTTTCAGATAAAGGAGATCTGTTTGTTCTAATTCTTTTCAACTAAATCAGACATGTTTTTCTAATTCTTTTCAGATAAATCAGACCTGTTTGTTCTAATTTTTTTCAGATAAATCAGACCTGTTTGTTCTAATTCTTTTCGGATAAATCAAACCTCTTTGTTCTAATTCTTTTTGGATAAATCATATCCGTTTGTTCTAATTCTTTTCGGATAAATCATATCCGTTTGTTCTAATTCTTTTTGGATAAATCATATCCGTTTGTTCTAATTCTTTTGGATAAATCAGACCGTTTGTTCTAATTCTTTTCAATAAATCAGACATGTTTTTCTAATTCTTTTCAGATAAATCAGACCTGTTTGTTCTAATTTTTTCAGATAAATCAGACCTGTTTGTTCTAATTCTTTTAGGATAAATCAAACCTGTTTGTTCTAATTCTTTTGGATAAATCATATCCGTTTGTTCTAATTCTTTTCGGATAAATCATATCCGTTTGTTCTAATTCTTTTCGGATAAATCAGATCCGTTTGTTCTAATTCTTTTCGGATAAATCATACCCGTTTGTTCTAATTATTTTCAGATAAATCAGACCTGTTTGTTCTAATTATTTTCAGATAAATCAGACCTGTTTCTTTTAATTCTTTTCGGATAAATCATACTGCGTTTGTTCTAATTCTTTTCGGATAAATCATACCCGTTTGTTCTAATTTTTTTCGGATAAATCAAACCCGTTTGTTCTAATTCTTTACGGATAAGTAAGATCTGTTTGTTCTAATTCTTTTTGGATAAATCAGACCTGTTTCTTTTTAATTCTTTTCGTATAAATCAGACGTGTTTGTTCTTATTCTTTTTGGATAAATCAGACCTGTTTGTTCTAATTCTTTTGAATAAATCAGACCTGTTTCTTCTAATTCTTTTCAAAAAATCAGACCTGTTTGTTTTCATTCTTTTCAGATAAATGGGATCTGTTTGTTCTAATTCTTTTGAGATATCAGACCTGTTTGTTCTAATTCTTTTCAGATAAATCATACCCGTTTGTTCTAATTCTTTTAGGATAAATCATACCCGTTTGTTCTAATTCTTTTAGGATAAATCAGAACTGTTTGTTCTATTTCTTTTCAGATAAATCAAACCTGTTTGTTCTAATTCTTTTAGGATAATCAGACCTGTTTGTTCTAAATCTTTTCTGATAAATGACACCTGTTTCTTAAATTATTTTCAATTAAATCAGAACTGTTTCCTCTCATTCAAATCAGTTGTTTGTTTTAATTACTTTCTGGTAAATCAGATCTGTTTGTTTTAATTCTTGTCAGATAAATCAGACTTGTTTGTTCTAATTCTTTTCCGTTAAATCAGACCTGTTTGTTCTAATTCTTTTCAAATAAATCAAATCTGTTTGTTCTAATTCTTTTCAGTTAAATCAGACCTGTTTGTTCTAATTCTTTTCAGTTAAATCAGAACTGTTTCTTCTCATTCAAATCAGATGTTTGTTCTAATTACTTTCTGATAAATCACATATGTTTGTTCATATTCTGTTTAGTTAAATCAGTTTTTTGCTTTAACTTGTTCTCAGGTAAATCAGATCTGTTTGTTCTAATTCTTT
This sequence comes from Tachypleus tridentatus, assembly GCF_004210375.1. Taxonomy (NCBI): domain Eukaryota; kingdom Metazoa; phylum Arthropoda; class Merostomata; order Xiphosura; family Limulidae; genus Tachypleus; species Tachypleus tridentatus. The sequence goes on from NW_027467777.1 coordinate 16,329,270, forward strand.
TCAGATAAATCATACCCGTTTGTTCTAATTCTTTCGGATAAATCATACCCGTTTGTTCTAATTCTTTTCGGATAAATCAGACCTGTTTGTTCTAATTCTTTTCGGATAAATCAGACCTGTTTGTTGAAATTCTTTTGAGATAAATCAGACCTGTTTGTTCTAATTCTTTTTTAATAAATCAGACCTATTTGTTCTAAATTTTTTTCAGGTAAATCACACCCGTTTCTTCAATTATTTTCAATTAAATCAGAACTGTTTCTTCTCATTCAAATCAGATGTCCGTTCTAGTTAGTTTCTGATAAATCGGATGTTTGTTATAATTTTTTTTCAGTTAAATCAGACCTGTTTGTTCTAATTCTTTTCAGTTAAATCAGACCTGTTTGTTCTAATTTTTTCAAATAAATCAAACCTGTTTGTTCTAATTCTTTTCAGATAAATCAGATCTGTTTGTTCTAATTCTTTTCAGATAAATCAGACCTGTTTGTTCTAATTCTTTTCAGATAAATCAGATCTGTTTGTTTTAATTCTTTTCAGATAAATAAGATTTGTTTGTTTTAATTCTTTTCAGATAAATGAGATCTGTTTCTTCTAATTCTTTTAGGATAAATCAAACCTGTTTGTTCTAATTCTTTTCAGATAAATAAGATCTGTTTGTTTTAATTCTTTTCAGATAAATGAGATCTGTTTCTTCTAATTCTTTTAGGATAAATCAAACCTGTTTGTTCTAATTCTTTCAGATAAATCAGACCTGTTTGTTTTAATTATTTTCGGTAAATCATACCCATTTGTTCTAATTATTTTGTGATAAATCAGACCCGTTTGTTCTAATTCTTTTTGGATAAATCAGACCTGTTTCTTCTACTTCTTTTCAGTTAAATCAGACCTGTTTGTTCTAATTCTTTTCGGATAAATCAGACCCGTTTGTTCTAATTCTTTTCGGATAAATCAGACCCGTTTGTTCTAATTCTTTTCGGATAAATCAGACCCGTTTCTTCTAATTCTTTTCGGTTAAGTCAGACCTGTTTGTTCTAATTCTTTTTGGATAAATCAGACCTGTTTCTTTTTAATTCTTTTCGGATAAATAAGACCTGTTTGTTCTAATTCTTTTTGGATGAATCAGACCGGTTTGTTCTACTCCTTTTCAGATAAATCAGACCTGTTTGTTCTTATTCTTTTCAGGTAAATCAGATCTGTTTGTTTTAATTCTTTTCAGATAAATCAGATCTGTTTGTTCTAATTATTTTCAGATAAATCAGATCTGTTTGTTCTAATTATTTTCAGATAAATCAAACCTGTTTGTTCTAATTATTTTCAGTTAAATCAGGCCTGTTTCTTTTAATTCTTTTCGGATAAATCATACCCGTTTGTTCTAATTCTATTAGAATAAATCAGACCTGTTTGTTCTAATTCTTTTCAGATAAATCAGATCTGTTTGTTCTAATTCTTTTCAGATAAAGGAGATCTGTTTGTTCTAATTCTTTTCAATAAATCAGACATGTTTGTTCTAATTCTTTTCAGATAAATCAAGCCTGTTTCTTTTAATTATTTTTGGATAAATCATACCCGTTTGTTCTAATTCTTTTAGAATAAATCATACCCGTTTCTTCTAATTCTTTTTGGATAAATCAGACCTGTTTGTTCTAATTCTTTTTGGATAAATGAGACCTGTTTGTTCTAATTCTTTTCGGTTAAATCAGAACTGTTTGTTCTCATACTTTTCAGATAAATCAGATCTGTTTGTTTTCATTCTTTTCAGATAAATAAGATCTGGTTGTTCCAATTCTTTTCAGATATCAGACCTCTTTGTTCTAATTCTTTTCGGATAAATCACACCCGTTTCTTCAATTATTTTCAATTAAATCAGAACTGTTTCTTCTCATTCAAATCAGATGTTTGTTCTAATTACTTTCTGATAAATCACATATGTTTGTTCATATTCTGTTTAAATAAATCAGTTTTGCTTTAACTGTTCTCAGTTAAATCAGATCTGTTTGTTCTAATTCTTTTCAGATAAATCATACCCGTTTGTTCTAATTCTTTCGGATAAATCATACCCGTTTGTTCTAATTCTTTTGGATAAATCATACCCGTTTGTTCTAATTCTTTTCGGATAAAGCAGACCTGTTTGTTCTAATTCTTTTCGGATAAATCAGACCTGTTTGTTGAAATTCTTTTGAGATAAATCAGACCTGTTTGTTCTAATTCTTTTAATTAAATCAGACCTATTTGTTCTAAATTTTTTCAGGTAAATCACACCCGTTTCTTCAATTATTTTCAATTAAACAAGAACTGTTTCTTCTCATTCAAATCAGATGTCCGTTCTAGTTAGTTTCTGATAAATCGGATGTTTGTTCATATTCTTTTTTAGTTGAATCAGTTTTTGCTTTAACTGTTTTCAGTTAAATCAGATCATGTTTGTTCTAATTCTTTTCAGATAAATCAGACCTGTTTGTTCTAATTCTTTTCAGATAAATCAGACCTGTTTGTTCTAATTTTTTTCAGATAAATCAAACCTGTTTGTTCTAATTCTTTTCAGATAAATCAGATCTGTTTGTTCTAATTCTTTTCAGATAAATCAGACCTGTTTGTTCTAATTCTTTTCAGATAAATCAGATCTGTTTGTTCTAATTCTTTTCAGATAAATGAGATCTGTTTCTTCTAATTCTTTTAGGATAAATCAAACCTGTTTGTTCTAATTCTTTCAGTTAAATCAGACCTGTTTGTTTTAATTCTTTTCGGATAAATCATACCCATTTGTTCTAATTCTTTTGTGATAAATCAGACCCGTTTGTTCTAATTCTTTTGGATAAATCAGACCTGTTTGTTCTAATTCTTTTCAGTTAAATCAGACCTGTTTGTTCTAATTCTTTTGGGATAAATCAGACCCGTTTGTTCTAATTCTTTTCGGATAAATCAGACCTGTTTGTTCTAATTCTTTTGGATAAATCAGACCTGTTTGTTCTACTTCTTTTCAGGATAAATCAGACCTGTTTGTTCTAATTCTTTTGGATAAATCAGACCTGTTTGTTTTAATTCTTTTCAGATAAATCAGACCTGTTTGTTCTAATTCTTTTGGATAAATCAGACCTGTTTGTTCTATTCTTTTCAGATAAATCAGACCTGTTTGTTCTTATTCTTTTCAGGTAAATCAGATCTGTTTGTTTTAATTCTTTTCAGATAAATCAGATCTGTTTGTTCTAATTATTTTCAGATAAATCAGATCTGTTTGTTCTAATTCTTTTCAGATAAATCAAACCTGTTTGTTCTAATTATTTTCAGTTAAATCAGACCTGTTTCTTTTAATTCTTTTAGGATAAATCATACCTGTTTGTTCTAATTCTTTTAGAATAAATCAGACCTGTTTGTTCTAATTCTTTTCAGATAAATCAGATCTGTTTGTTCTAATTCTTTTCAGATAAATCAGATCTGTTTGTTCTAATTCTTTTCAACTAAATCAGACATGTTTGTTCTAATTCTTTTCAGATAAATCAAGCCTGTTTGTTTTAATTCTTTTTGGATAAATCATACCCGTTTGTTCTAATTCTTTTTAGAATAAATCATACCCGTTTCTTCTAATTCTTTTTGGATAAATCAGACCTGTTTGTTCTAATTCTTTTTGGATAAATCAGACCTGTTTGTTCTAATTCTTTTGGATAAATCAGAACTGTTTGTTCTCATTCTTTTCAGATAAATCAGATCTGTTTGTTTTCATTCTTTTCAGATAAATCAGATCTGTTTGTTCTAATTCTTTTCAGATATCAGACCTGTTTGTTCTAATTCTTTTCGGATAAATCACACCTGTTTCTTCAATTATTTTCAATTAAATCAGAACTGTTTCTTCTCATTCAAATCAGATGTTTGTTCTAATTACTTTCTGATAAATCACATATGTTTGTTCATATTCTGTTTAAATAAATCAGTTTTTGCTTTTAACTGTTCTCAGTTAAATCAGATCTGTTTGTTCTAATTCTTTTCAGATAAATCATACCCGTTTGTTCTAATTCTTTTCGGATAAATCATACCCGTTTGTTCTAATTCTTTCGGATAAATCATACCCGTTTGTTCTAATTCTTTTTGGATAAATCAGACCTGTTTGTTCTAATTCTTTTCGGATAAATCAGACCTGTTTGTTGAAATTCTTTTGAGATAAATCAGACCTGTTTGTTCTAATTCTTTTAATTAAATCAGACCTATTTGTTCTAAATTTTTTTCAGGTAAATCACACCCGTTTCTTCAATTATTTTCAATTAAACAAGAACTGTTTCTTCTCATTCAAATCAGATGTCGTTCTAGTTAGTTTCTGATAAATCGGATGTTTGTTCATATTCTTTTTTAGTTGAATCAGTTTTGCTTTAACTGTTTTCAGTTAAATCAGATCATGTTTGTTCTAATTCTTTTCAGATAAATCAGACCTGTTTGTTCCAATTCTTTTCAGATAAATCAGACCTGTTTGTTCTAATTTTTTCAGATAAATCAAACCTGTTTGTTCTAATTCTTTTCAGATAAATCAGATCTGTTTGTTCTAATTCTTTTCAGATAAATCAGACCTGTTTGTTCTAATTCTTTTCAGATAAATCAGATCTGTTTGTTTTAATTCTTTTCAGATAAATGAGATCTGTTTGTTCTAATTCTTTTAGGATAAATCAAACCTGTTTGTTCTAATTCTTTCAGATAAATCAGACCTGTTTGTTTTAATTATTTTCGGGTAAATCATACCCATTTGTTCTAATTATTTTGTGATAAATCAGACCCGTTTGTTCTAATTCTTTTGGATAAATCAGACCTGTTTGTTCTAATTCTTTTCAGTTAAATCAGACCTGTTTGTTCTAATTCTTTTCGGATAAATCAGACCTGTTTGTTCTAATTCTTTTCGGATAAATCAGACCCGTTTGTTCTAATTCTTTTGGATAAATCAGACCCGTTTGTTCTAATTCTTTTTGGATAAATCAGACCTGTTTGTTCTAATTCTTTTCAAATAAATCAGACCTGTTTGTTCTAATTCTTTTTTGGATAAATCAGACCTGTTTCTTTTAATTCTTTTCGGATAAATCAGACCTGTTTGTTCTAATTCTTTTGGATAAATCAGACCTGTTTGTTCTATTCTTTTCAGATAAATCGGACCTGTTTGTTCTTATTCTTTTCAGGTAAATCAGATCTGTTTGTTTTAATTCTTTTCAGATAAATCAGATCTGTTTGTTCTAATTATTTTCAGATAAATCAGATCTGTTTGTTCTAATTATTTTCAGATAAATCAAACCTGTTTGTTCTAATTCTTTTCAGTTAAATCAGGCCTGTTTCTTTTAATTCTTTTTGGATAAATCATACCGTTTGTTCTTATTCTTTTAGAATAAATCAGACCTGTTTGTTCTAATTCTTTTCAGATAAATCAGATCTGTTTGTTCTAATTCTTTTCAGATAAATCAGATCTGTTTGTTCTAATTCTTTTCAATAAATCAGACCTGTTTGTTTTAATTCTTTTCAGATAAATCAGACCTGTTTGTTCTAATTTTTCAGATAAATCAGACCTGTTTGTTCTAATTCTTTTCGGATAAATCAAACCACTTTGTTCTAATTCTTTTGGATAAATCATATCCGTTTGTTCAAATTCTTTTCGGATAAATCATATCCGTTTGTTCTAATTCTTTTAGGATAAATCATACCCGTTTGTTCTAATTATTTTCAGATAAATCAGACCTGTTTGTTCTAATTCTTTTCAGATAAATCAGACCTGTTTCTTTTAATTCTTTTTGGATAAATCATACCCGTTTGTTCTAATTCTTTTCGGATAAATCATACCCGTTTGTTCTAATTCTTTTCGGATAAATCAAACCCGTTTGTTCTAATTCTTTTCGGATAAATCAGATCTGTTTGTTCTAATTCTTTTTGGATAAATCAGACCTGTTTGTTTTAATTCTTTTCGATAAATCAGACCTGTTTGTTCTAATTCTTTTGGATAAATCAGACCTGTTTGTTTTAATTCTTTTCGAATAAATCAAACCTGTTTGTTCTAATTCTTTTCAAATAAATCAAACCTGTTTGTTCTAATTCTTTTCAGATAAATCAGATCTGTTTGTTCTAATTCTTTTCAGATAAATCAGACCTGTTTGTTCTAATTCTTTTCAGATAAATCAGATCTGTTTGTTTAATTCTTTTTCAGATAAATAAGACCTGTTTGTTTTAATTCTTTTCAGATAAATCAGACCTGTTTCTTCTAATTCTTTTAGGATAAATCAAACCTGTTTGTTCTAATTCTTTTCAGATAAATCAGATCTGTTTGTTTTAATTCTTTTCAGATAAATCAGATCTGTTTCTTCTAATTCTTTTTAGATAAATCAAACCTGTTTGTTCTAATTCTTTCAGATAAATCAGGCCTGTTTGTTTTAATTATTTTCGAGTAAATCATACCCATTTGTTCTAATTATTTTGTGATAAATCAGACCCGTTTGTTCTAATTCTTTTTGGATAAATCAGACCTGTTTGTTCTACTTCTTTTCAGTTAAATCAGACCTGTTTGTTCTAATTCTTTTCGGATAAATCAGACCCGTTTGTTCTAATTCTTTTCGGATAAATCAGACCCGTTTGTTCTAATTCTTTTGGATAAATCAGACCGTTTCTTCTAATTCTTTTTCGGATAAATCAGACCTGTTTGTTCTAATTCTTTTGGATAAATCAGACCTGTTTTTTTTAATTCTTTTCGGATAAATCAGACCTGTTTGTTCTAATTCTTTTGGATAAATCAGACCTGTTTGTTCTACTCCTTTTCAGATAAATCGGACCTGTTTGTTCTTATTCTTTTCAGGTAAATCAGATCTGTTTGTTTTAATTCTTTTCAGATAAATGAGATCTGTTTGTTCTAATTATTTTCAGATAAATGAGATCTGTTTGTTCTAATTATTTTCAGATAAATCAAACCTGTTTGTTCTAATTATTTTCAGTTAAATCAGGCCTGTTTCTTTTAATTCTTTTCGGATAAATCATACCCGTTTGTTCTAATTCTATTAGAATAAATCAGACCTGTTTGTTCTAATTCTTTTCAGATAAATCAGATCTGTTTGTTCTAATTCTTTTCAGATAAAAGGAGATCTGTTTGTTCTAATTCTTTTCAACTAAATCAGACATGTTTGTTCTAATTCTTTTCAGATAAATCAAGCCTGTTTCTTTTAATTATTTTTGGATAAATCATACCCGTTTGTTCTAATTCTTTTTAGATAAATCATACCCGTTTGTTCTAATTCTTTTTTGGATAAATCAGACCTGTTTGTTCTAATTCTTTTTTGGATAAATGAGACCTGTTTGTTCTAATTCTTTTCGGTTAAATCAGAACTGTTTGTTCTCATTCTTTTCAGATAAATCAGATCTGTTTGTTTTCATTCTTTTCAGATAAATCAGATCTGTTTGTTCCAATTCTTTTCAGATATCAGACCTCTTTGTTCTAATTCTTTTCGGATAAATCACACCTGTTTCTTCAATTATTTTCAATTAAATCAGAACTGTTTCTTCTCATTCAAATCAGATGTTTGTTCTAATTACTTTCTGATAAATCACATATGTTTGTTCATATTCTGTTTAAATAAATCAGTTTTGCTTTAACTGTTCTCAGTTAAATCAGATCTGTTTGTTCTAATTCTTTTCAGATAAATCATACCCGTTTGTTCTAATTCTTTCGGATAAATCATACCCGTTTGTTCTAATTCTTTTGGATAAATCATACCCGTTTGTTCTAATTCTTTTCGGATAAAGCAGACCTGTTTGTTCTAATTCTTTTCGGATAAATCAGACCTGTTTGTTGAAATTCTTTTGAGATAAATCAGACCTGTTTGTTCTAATTCTTTTTAATTAAATCAGACCTATTTGTTCTAAATTTTTCAGGTAAATCACACCCGTTTCTTCAATTATTTTCAATTAAACAAGAACTGTTTCTTCTCATTCAAATCAGATGTCCGTTCTAGTTAGTTTCTGATAAATCGGATGTTTGTTCATATTCTTTTTAGTTGAATCAGTTTTTGCTTTAACTGTTTTCAGTTAAATCAGATCATGTTTGTTCTAATTCTTTTCAGATAAATCAGATCTGTTTGTTTTAATTCTTTTCAGATAAATGAGATGTGTTTCTTCTAATTCTTTTAGGATAAATCAAACCTGTTTGTTCTAATTCTTTCAGATAAATCAGGACTGTTTGTTTTAATTCTTTTCGGGTAAATCATACCCATTTGTTCTAATTCTTTTGTGATAAATCAGACCCGTTTGTTCTAATTCTTTTTTGGATAAATTAGACCTGTTTGTTCTACTTCTTTTCAGTTAAATCAGACCTGTTTGTTCTAATTCTTTTCGGATAAATCAGACCCGTTTGTTCTAATTCTTTTCGGATAAATCAGACCCGTTTGTTCTAATTCTTTTTTCGGATAAATCAGACCCGTTTGTTCTAATTCTTTTCGGATAAAGTCAGACCCGTTTGTTCTAATTCTTTTCGGATAAGTCAGACCTGTTTGTTCTAATTCTTTTTGGATAAATCAGACCTGTTTGTTTTAATTCTTTTCGGATAAATCAGACCTGTTTGTTCTAATTCTTTTTTGGATAAATCAGACCTGTTTGTTCTACTCCTTTTCAGATAAATCAGACCTGTTTGTTCTTATTCTTTTCAGGTAAATCAGATCTGTTTGTTTTAATTCTTTTCAGATAAATCAGATCTGTTTGTTCTAATTATTTTCAGATAAATGAGATCTGTTTGTTCTAATTATTTTCAGATAAATCAAACCTGTTTGTTCTAATTATTTTCAGTTAAATCAGGCCTGTTTCTTTTAATTCTTTTCGGATAAATCATACCCGTTTGTTCTAATTCTTTTAGAATAAATCCTACCCGTTTGTTCTAATTCTTTTGGATAAATCAGACCTTTTCTTCAATTATTTTCAGTTAAATCAGAACTGTTTCTTCTCATTCAAATCAGATGTTTGTATTACTTCTTTTCAAATAAATCAGACCTGTTTGTTCTAATTCTTTTCAGATAAATGAGATCTGTTTGTTCTAATTACTTTCTGATAAATCAGATATATTTGTTCATATTCTTTTTTTAGTTAAGCCAGAAGATTTTGCTTTAACTCTTCTCAGTTAAATCAAACCTGTTTGTTCTAATTCTTTTAGGATAAATCGTACCCGTTTGTTCTAATTCTTTTAGGATAAATCATACCCGTTTGTCCTATATCTTTTTGGGATAAATCCTACCCGTTTGTTCTAATTCTTTTAGGATAAATCATACCCGTTTGTTCTAATTCTTTTAGGATAAATCAGAACTGTTTGTTCTATTTATTTTCAGATAAATCAAACCTGTTTGTTCTAATTCTTTTCAGATAATCAGACCTGTTTGTTCTAATTCTTTTCAGATAAATGACACCTTTCTTCAATTATTTTCAATTAAATCAAATTGTTTCTTCTCATTTAAAATCAGATGTTTGTTTTAAGTAATTTCAGAGTAAATCAGATCTGTTTGTTTTAATTCTTGTCAGATAAATCGAACTTGTTTGTTCTAATTCTTTTCCGTTAAATCACCTGTTTGTTCTAATTCTTTTCAGTTAAATCAGACCTGTTTGTTCTAATTCTTTTCAGATAAATCAAACCTGTTTGTTCTAATTCTTTCAGATAAATCAGACCTGTTTGTTTTAATTCTTTTTTTAAATCATACCCGTTTGTTCTAATTCTTTTTTGGATAAATCATATCCGTTTGTTCTAATTCTTTTTTAGGATAAATCATACCCGTTTGTTCTAATTCTTTTCGGATAAATCAGACCGTTTTGTTCTAATTCTTTTGGGATAAATCAGACCTGTTTGTTCTAATTCTTTTTGGATAAATCAGACCTGTTTTCTTTTAATTCTTTTCGGATAAATCAGACCTGTTTGTTCTAATTCTTTTTTGGATAAATCAGACCTGTTTGTTCTTATTCTGTTCAGGTAAATCAGATCTGTTTGTTTGCATTCTTTTTTCAGATAAATGAGATGTGTTTGTTCCTAAGTCTTTTTCAGATAAATCAGACCTGTTTGTTCTAATTCTTTTCAGATAAATCAGACCTGTTTGTTCTAATTCTTTTCAGATAAATCACACCCGTTTCTTCAATTATTTTCAATTAAATCAGAACTGTTTCTTCTCATTCAAATCAGATGTCTGTTCTAATTATTCGATAAAATCAGATATGTTTGTTCTTATTCATTTTTTTAGTTAAAATCAGTTTTTTGCTTTAACTGTTTCTCAGATAAATCAGATCTGTTTGTTCCTATTATTTTTCAGATAAATCAGATCCTGTTTGTTCTAATTCTTTCAGATAAATCACCCGTTTGTTGTTCTAATTATTTTTGAATTAAATCAGAACTGTTTCTTCTCATTCAAAATCAGATAAATCTCATTTCTATTACTTTCTGATAAATCAGATATGTTTGTTCATATTCTTTTTTTTAGTTAAATCAGTTTTTGCTTTAACTTGTTCTCCAGATTAATCAGATCTGTTTGTTCTAATTCTTTTCAGATAAATGAGATCTGTTTTGTTGTAATTATTTTCCGAATAAATCAGATCTGTTTTGTTTCTAATTCTTTTCAGAATAAATCAGACCTGTTTGTTTTAATTCTTTTCGGATAAATCACTACCGTTTGTTCCTAATTCTTTTTTTGAGATAAATCAGGAGCCTGTTTGTTCTAATTCTTTTTGGATAAATCAGAGACCTGTTTGTTCTAATTCTTTTAGGATAAATCAGACCTGTTTGTTCTAATACTTTTTCCAGATAAATCAGATCTGTTTGTTTTAATTCTTTTCAGATAAATGAGATCACAGTTTGTTCTAATTCTTTTCAGATATCAGAACCTGTTTGTTCCTTAATTACTTTTCAGATAAATCACACCCGTTTCTTCAGTATTTTCAATTAAATCAGAACTGTTTCTTCTCATTCAAAATCAGATGTTTGGTTCTAATACTTTCTGATAAATCACATATGTTTGTTCATATTCTGTTTAAATAAATCAGTTTTTGCTTTAACTGTTCTCAGTTAAATCAGACCTGTTTGTTCTAATTCTTTTCAGATAAATCATACCCGTTTGTTCTAATTCTTTTCAGATAAATCATACCCGTTTGTTCTAATTCTTTTGGGATAATCCTTACCCGTTTGTTCTAATTCTTTTGGATAAAAGCCAGACTACTGTTTGTTTAATTCTAATTTTTTGGGATAAATCATACCCGTTTGTTCTAATTCTTTTTTTGATAAATCAGACCTGTTTGTTCTAATTGCTTTTTTGTTAAATCAGACCTGTTTGTTCTAAA
>NW_027467777.1:16341064-16424604 GCF_004210375.1 Tachypleus tridentatus
TGTTTGTTCTATTCTTTCTGGTAAATCAGATGTTTGTTTTAATTCTTGTCCAGATAAATCAGATTTTTGTTCTAATTCTTCGTTAAATCAGACCTGTTTGTTCTAATTCTTTTCAGATAAATCAAATCTGTTTGTTCTAATTCTTTTCAGATAAATCAGACCTGTTTGTTCTAATTCTTTTCAGATAAATCACACCTGTTTCTTCAATTTATTTCAATTAAATCAAACTGTTTCTTCTCATTCAAATCAGATGTTTTGTTCTAATTACTTTTCTGATAAATCAGATATGTTTGTTCATATTCTTTTAGTTCAATTTTTGCTTTAACTGTTGTCAGGATTAAATCAGATCTGTTTGTTCTACTTCTTTTTCAGATAAATCAGACCTGTTTGTTCCAATTCTTTTCAGTTAAATCAGACCTGTTTGTTCTAAATTCTTTTCAGATAAATCAGATCTGTTTGTTCTAATTCTTTTCAGATAAAGGAGATCTGTTTGTTCTAATTCTTTTCAATAAATCAGACATGTTTTTCTAATTCTTTTCCAGATAAATCAGACTGTTTGTTCTAATTCTTTTCAGATAAATCAAACCTGTTTGTTCTAATTCTTTTCGGATAAATCATACCCGTTTGTTCTAATTCTTTTGGATAAATCATACCCGTTTTGTTCTAATTCTTTCGGATAAATCATACCTGTTTGTTCTAATTCTTTTCAGATAAATCAAACCTGTTTGTTCTAATTCTTTTAGGATAAATCAGACCTGTTTGTTCTAATTCTTTTCAGATAAATGACACCTGTTTCTTAAATTTTTCAATTAAATCAGAACTGTTTCTCTCATTCAAATCAGATGTTTGTTTTAATTACTTTCTGGTAAATCAGATCTGTTTGTTTAAATTCTTGTCAGATAAAATCAACTTGTTTGTTCTAATTCTTTTCAAATAAATCAACCTCTTTTGTTCTAATTCTTTTCAGTTAAATCAGACCTGTTTGTTCTAATTCTTTCAGTTAAATCAGAACTGTTTCTTCTCATTCAAATCAGATGTTTGTTCTAATTACTTTCTGATAAATCAGATGTTTTCATATTCTTTTGGTTAAATCAGTTTTGCTTTGTTGTCAGTTAAATAGATCTGTTTGTTCTACTTCTTTTCAGATAAATCAGACCTGTTTGTTCTAATTCTTTTCAAAATATCAGACCTGTTTGTTCTACTTCTTTCAAATAAATCAGACCTGTTTGTTCTAATTCTTTCAGATAAATCAGACCTGTTTGTTCTAATTCTTTTTGATAAATCAGACCTGTTTGTTCTAATTCTTTTTGGATAAATCAAACCTCTTTGTTCTAATTCTTTTTTTGGATAAATCATACCGTTTGTTCTACATTCTTTTTTTGGATAAATCATACCCGTTTGTTCTAATTCTTTTTAGAATAAATCATACCGTTGTTCTAATTCTTTTCGGATAAATCAGACCTTTTCTTCTAATTATTTTGAATTAATCAGAACTGTTTCTTCTCATTCAAATCAGATGTTTCTTATTTTCAAATAAATCAGACCTGTTTGTTCTAATTCTTTTCAGATAAATCAGATCTGTTTGTTCTAATACTTTCTGATAAATCAGATATGTTTGTTCATATTCGTTTTAATTAAATGAGATTTTGCTTTATTCTTGTCAGTTAAATCAGACCTGTTTGTTTTAATTCTTTTCAGATAAATCAGACTGTTTGTTCTAATTCTTTTTAGGATAAATTATCCGTTTGTTCTAATTCTTTTTAGGATAAATCATACCGTTTGTTCTAATTCTTTTTGGGATAAATCATACGTTTGTTCTAATTCTTTTGGATAAATCATACCCGTTTGTTCTAATTCATTTAGGATAAATCATACCCGTTTGTTCTAATTCATTTAGGATAAATCATACCGTTTGTCTAATTCTTTTAGGATAAATCAGAACTGTTTTTCTAATTCTTTTCAGATAATCAATCCTGTTTGTTCTAATTCTTTTCAGATAAATGACACCTGTTTCTTCAAGTATTTTCAATTAAATCAGAACTGTTTCTTTTCATTCATCAGATGTTTGTTCTAATTACTTTCGGTAAATCAGATCTGTTTGTTTTAATTCTTGTCAGATAAATCAGATTTTTTGTTCTAATTCTTTTCCGTTAAATCAGACCTGTTTGTTCTAATTCTTTTCAAATAAATCAAATCTGTTTGTTCTAATTCTTTTCAGTTAAATCGACCTGTTTCTTCTAATTCTTTTCAGATAAATCACCTGTTTCTTCAATTATTTTCAATTAAATCAACTGTTTCTTCTCATTCAAATCATGTTTTGTTCTAATTACTTTCTGATAAATCAGATATGTTTGTTCATATTCTTTTAGTTTAAATCAGTTTTTTTGCTTTAATGTTGTCAGTTAAATCAGATCTGTTTGTTCTACTTCTTTTCAGATAAACCAGACCTGTTTGTTCCAATTCTTTTCAGTTAAATCAGACCTGTTTGTTCTAATTCTTTTCAGATAAATCAGATCTGTTTGTTCTAATTCTTTTCAGATAAGGAGATCTGTTTGTTCTAATTCTTTTCAACTAAATCAGACATGTTTCTTCTAATTCTTTTCAGATAAATCAGACCTGTTTGTTCTAATTTTTCAGATAAATCAGACCTTTGTTTCTAATTCTTTTGGGATAAATAAACTTCTTTGTTCTAATTCTTTTCGGATAAATCATATCTTTGTTCTAATTCTTTTAGATAAATCATCCGCTTTGTATTCATTTTGGATAAATCATACCCGTTTGTTCTAATTCTTTTAGGATAAATCAGAACTATTTGTTCTAATTCTTTTCAGAATATCAGACCTATTTGTTCTAAATTTTTCAGATAAATCACACCTGTTTCTACAATTATTTTAATTAAATCAAACTTGTTTCTTCTCATTTCAATAGATCGTTCTAGTTAGTTTCTGATAAATCAGATGTTTGTTCTAATTCTTTTTTAGTTGAATCAGTTTTGCTTTAACTGTTTTCAGTTATCTAGATCATGTTTGTTCTAATTCTTTTCAGTTAAATCATACCTGTTTGTTTAATTCTTTTCAGATAAATCAGACTGTTTGTTCTAATTCTTTTCAGATAATGTACCCGTTTGTTCTAATTCTTTTGGATAAATCATACCCGTTTGTTCTAATTCTCGGATAAATCAGACCTGTTTGTTCTAATTCTTTTTTTGATAAATCAGACCTGTTTGTTTAGAAATTCTGAGGTAAATCAGACCTGTTTGTTCTATTCTTTTTAATTAAATCAGACCTGTTTGTTCTAATTTTTCAGGTAAATCACCGTTTCTACAATTATTTTCAATTAAATCAGACTGTTTCTTCTCATTTCAAATCAGATGTCCGTTCTAGTTAGTTTTCTGATAAATCGGATGTTTGTTCATATTCTTTTTTAGTTGAATCAGACCTGTTTCTTTAATTCTTTCATTAAATCAGACCTGTTTGTTCTAATTTTTCCAAATAAATCAGACCTGTTTGTTCTAATTCTTTTCAGATAAATCAGTCTGTTTGTTCTAATTCTTTTCAGATAAATCAAGACCATTTGTTCAATTCTTTTAGATAAATCAGATCTGTTTGTTTCTTTTTTCAGATAAATCAGACCTGTTTCTTCTAATTCTTTTTGGATAAATCAAACCTGTTTGTTCTAATTCTTTCAGATAAGATCCTGTTTGTTTTAATTCTTTCGGGTAAATCATACCCATTTGTTCTTCTTTTTTGGATAAATTGATCCTGTTTGTTCTACTTCTTTTCAGATAAATCAGACCTGTTTGTTCTAATTCTTTTCGGATAAATCAGACCTTTCTTCTAATTCTTCTTTTGAGGTTAAGTCAGACCATTTGTTCTAATTCTTTTTTAGGATAGTCAGACCTGTTTGTTCTAATTCTTTTGGATAAATCAGACCTGTTTCTTTTAATTCTTTTCGGATAAATCAGACCTGTTTGTTCTAATTCTTTTGGATAAATCAGACCTGTTTGTTCTATTCTTTTCAGATAAATCAGACCTGTTTGTTTCTTCTTTTTCAGGTAAATCAGATCTGTTTGTTTATTCTTTTCAGATAAATGAGATCTGTTTGTTCTATTCTTTTAGATAAATAGTCTGTTTTTTTGTTCTAATTATTTTTTAAATATTTTGTTCTAATATTTTCAGTTAAATCAGACCTGTTTCTTTTAATTCTTTTAGATAAATCATACCGTTTGTTCTAATTCATTAGAATAATGTTTGTTCTAATTCTTTGGATAAATCAGACCTTTTCTTCAATTATTTTCAGTTAAATCAGAACTGTTTCTTCTCATTCAAATCAGATGTTTGTTCTTTTCTTTCAAATAAATCAGACCTGTTTGTTCTACTTCTTTTTCAAATAGTCAGACCTGTTTGTTCTAATTCTTTTCAGATAAATGAGATCTGTTTGTTCTAATTCTCATTAAATCAGAATATATTTGTTCATATTCTTTTTAGTAAATCAGAATTTTGCTTTAATCTTCAGTTAAATCAGACCTGCTTGTTCTAATTATTGAATCAAACCTGTTTGTTCTAATTCTTTTGGATAAATCATACCGTTTGTTCTAATTCTTTTGGATAAATCATACCCGTTTGTTCTAATTCTTTTTTCGGATAAATCATACCCGTTTGTTCTTTTAGGATAAATCATACCGTTTGTTCTAATTCTTTTAGGATAAATCAGAACTGTTTGTTCTTCTTTCAGATAAATCAAACCTGTTTGTTCTAATTCTTTTCGGATAATCAGACCTGTTTGTTCTAATTCTTTTCTGATAAATGACACCTGTTTCTTAAATTATTTTCAATTAAATCAGAACTGTTTCCTCTCATTCAAATCAGATGTTTGTTTAATACTTTCTGTAAATCAGATCTGTTTGTTTAATTCTTGTCAGATAAATCAGACTTGTTTGTTCTAATTTTTTCCGATAAATCAGACCTGTTTGTTCTAATTCTTTTCAAATAAATCAAATCTGTTTGTTCTAATTCTTTTCAGTTAAATCAGACCTGTTTTGTTTCAATTTTTCAGTTAAATCAGAACTGTTTCTTCTCATTCAAATCAGATGTTTGTTCTAATTACTTTCTGATAAATCATCAGATATGTTTGTTCATATTCTTTTAAATAAATCAGTTTTGCTTTAACTGTTCTCAGTTAAATCAGATCTGTTTGTTCTAATTCTTTTCAGATAAATCAGACCCGTTTGTTCTAATTCTTTCTGGATAAATCAGACCTGTTTGTTCTAATTCTTTTCGGATAAATCATACCTGTTTGTTCTAATTCTTTTTCAGATAAATCAGACCTGTTTGTTCTAATTCTTTTCGGATAAATCAGACCTGTTTGTTCTAATTCTTTTGAGATAAATCAGACTTGTTTGTTCTAATTCTTTTTAATTAAATCAGACCTATTTGTTCTAAATTTTTTCAGGTAAATCACACCTGTTTCTTCAATTATTTTCAATAAACAAGAACTGTTTCTTCTCATTCAAATAAATCAGATGTCCTGTTCTCTAGTTGGGGTTTCTGATAAATCAGATGTTTGTTCATATTCTTTTAGTTGAATCAGTTTTTTTTGCTTTAACTGTTTTCAGTTAAATCAGATCATGTTTGTTCTAATTCTTTTCAGTTAAATCAGACCTGTTTCTTCCAATTCTTTTCAAGTTAAATCAGACCTGTTTGTTCTAATTCTTTTAGGATAAATCATACCCGTTTGTTCTAATTCTTTTAGATAAATCAGAACTGTTTGTTCTATTTCTTTTCAGATAAATCAAACCTGTTTGCTCTAATTCTTTTCGGATAATCAGACCTGTTTGTTCTAATTCTTTTCTGATAAATGACACCTGTTTCTTAAATTATTTTCAATTAAATCAGAACTGTTTCCTCTCATTCAAATCAGATGTTTGTTTTAATTACTTTCTGGTAAATCAGATCTGTTTATTCATATTCTTTTTAGTTAAATCAGTTTTTGCTTTAACTGTTGTCAGTTAAATCATATCTGTTTGTTCTAATTCTTTTCAGATAAATCATACCTGTTTGTTCTAATTCTTTGGATAAATCATACCTGTTTGTTCTAATTCTTTCGGAAAATCATACCTGTTTGTTCTAATTCTTTCGGATAAATCAGACCTGTTTGTTCTAATTCTTTTTTAGGATAAATCATACCTGTTTGTTCTAATTCTTTTAGGATAAATCAGAACTGTTTGTTCTATTTCTTTTCAGATAAATCAAACCTGTTTGTTCTAATTCTTTTCAGATAATCAGACCTGTTTGTTCTAATTCTTTTCTGATAAATCACACCTGTTTCTTAAATTATTTTTTTTCAATTAAATCAGAACTGTTTCTTCTCATTCAAATCAGATGTTTGTTCTAATTACTTTCTGGTAAATCAGATCTGTTTGTTTAATTCTTGTCAGATAAATCAAACTCTTTTGTTCTAATTCTTTTGGATAAATCATACCTGTTTGTTCTAATTCTTTTCGGATAAATCAGACCTGTTTGTTCTAATTCTTTTCAGAATAAATCATACCTGTTTGTTCTAATTCTTTTCAGATAAATCAGACCTGTTTCTTCAATTATTTTTAGTTAAATCAGAACTGTTTCTTCTCATTCAAATCAGATGTTTGTTCTAATTACTTTCTGATAAATCAGATATGTTTGTTCATATTCTTTTAGTTAAATCAGAGATTTTGCTTTAACTCTTTGTCAGATAAATCAGACCTGTTTGTTTTAATTCTTTTCAGATAAATCAAACCTGTTTGTTTTAATTCTTTTCAGATAAATCAAACCTGTTTGTTCTAATTCTTTTCAGATAAATCATACCTGTTTGTTCTAATTCTTTTCGGATAAATCATACCCGTTTGTTCTAATTCTTTTCGGATAAATCATACCCGTTTGTTCTAATTCTTTTCGGATAAATCATACCCGTTTGTTCTAATTCTTTTCGGATAAATCATACCTACGTTTGTTCTAATTCATTTAGGATAAATCATACCTGTTTGTTCTAATTCTTTTAAAATAAATCAGAACTGTTTGTTCTAATTCTTTTCAGATAATCAGACCTGTTTGTTCTAATTCTTTCAGATAAATGAGACCTGTTTCTTCAAGTATTTTCAATTAAATCAGAACTGTTTCTTTTCATTCAAATCAGATGTTTGTTCTAATTACTTTCTGGTAAATCAGATCTGTTTGTTTTAATTCTTGTCAGATAAATCAGATTTTGTTCTAATTCTTTTCCGATAAATCAGACCTGTTTGTTCTAATTCTTTTCAAATAAATCAAATCTGTTTGTTCTAATTCTTTTCAGATAAATCAGACCTGTTTGTTCTAATTCTTTTCAGATAAATCACACCTGTTTCTTTCAATTATTTTCAATTAAATCAGACTGTTTCTTCTCATTCAAATCAGATGTTTGTTCTAATTACTTTCTGATAAATCAGATATGTTTGTTCATATTCTTTTAGTTAAATCCGTTTTTTGCTTTAACTGTTTTCAGTTAAATCAGATCTGTTTGTTCTAATTCTTTTCAGATAAATCAGACCTGTTTGTTCTAATTCTTTTCAGTTAAATCAGACCTGTTTGTTCTAATTCTTTTCAGATAAATCAGATCTGTTTGTTCTAATTCTTTTCAGATAAATCAGATCTGTTTGTTCTAATTCTTTTCAACTAAATCAGACATGTTTTTCTAATTCTTTTCAGATAAATCAGACCTGTTTGTTCTAATTTTTTCAGATAAATCAGACCTGTTTGTTCTAATTCTTTTCGGATAAATCAAACCTCTTTGTTTTAATTCTTTTTGGATAAATCATATCCGTTTGTTCTAATTCTTTTCGATAAATCATATCCGTTTGTTCTAATTCTTTTAGATAAATCATACCCGTTTGTTCTAATTCTTTCAATAAATCAGACATGTTTTTCTAATTCTTTTCAGATAAATCAGACCTGTTTGTTCTAATTTTTTCAGATAAATCAGACCTGTTTGTTCTAATTCTTTCGGATAAATCAAACCTGTTTGTTCTAATTTTTTGCGGATAAATGATATCCGTTTGTTCTAATTCTTTTCGGATAAATCAGATCCGTTTGTTCTAATTCCTTTCGGATAAATCATATCCGTTTGTTCTAATTCTTTTCAGATAAATCATACCTGTTTGTTCTAATTATTTTCAGATAAATCAGACCTGTTTGTTCTAATTATTTTCAGATAAATCAGACCTGTTTCTTTTAATTCTTTTTCGATAAATCATACCTTGTTGGTTCTAATTCTTTCGGATAAATCATACCCGTTTGTTCTAATTTTTTCGGATAAATCAAACCTGTTTGTTCTAATTCTTTCGGATAAATAAGATCTGTTTGTTCTAATTCTTTTTGGATAAATCAGACCTGTTTCTTTTAATTCTTTTCGTATAAATCAGACGTGTTTGTTCTTATTATTTTTTTGATAAATCAGACCTGTTTGTTCTAATTCTTTTCGATAAATCAGACCTGTTTTTTCTAATTCTTTTCAATAAATCAGACCTGTTTGTTTTCATTCTTTTCAGATAAATCAGATCTGTTTGTTCTAATTCTTTTGAGATATCAGACCTGTTTGTTCTAATTCTTTCAGATAAATCATACCCGTTTGTTCTAATTCTTTTAGATAAATCATACCTGTTTGTTCTAATTCTTTTAGGATAAATCAGACCTGTTTGTTCTAATTCTTTTCAGATAAATCAAACCTGTTTGTTCTAATTCTTTTCGGATAAATCAGACCTGTTTGTTCTAAATCTTTTCTGATAAATGACACCTGTTTCTTAAATTATTTTCAATTAAATCAGAACTGTTTCCTCTCATTCAAATCAGATGTTTGTTTTAATTACTTTCTGGTAAATCAGATCTGTTTATTCATATTCTTTTTAGTTAAATCAGTTTTTGCTTTAACTGTTGTCAGTTAAATCATATCTGTTTGTTCTACTTCTTTTCAGTTAAATCACACCTGTTTGTTCTTATTCTTTTCAGTTAAATCAGACCTGTTTGCTCTAATTCTTTTCAGTTAAATCAGAACTGTTTCTTGTCATTCAAATCAGATGTTTGTTCTAATTACTTTCTGATAAATCAGATATGTTTATTCATATTCTTTTAGTTAAATCAGTTTTGCTTTAACTGTTGTCAGTTAAATCATATCTGTTTGTTCTACTTCTTTTCAGTTAAATCAGACGTGTTGGTTCTACTTCTTTTCAAATAAATCAGACCTGTTTATTCTACTTCTTTTCAAATAAATCAGACCTCTTTGTTCTAATTCTTTTCAGATAAATGAGACCTGTTTGTTCTAATTCTTTTTAGATAAATCAGACCTGTTTGTTCTAATTCTTTTCGGATAAATCAAACCTCTTTGTTCTAATTCTTTTCGGATAAATCATACCTGTTTGTTCTAATTCTTTTCGATAAATCATACCCGTTTGTTCTAATTCTTTTAGAATAAATCATACCCGTTTGTTCTAATTCTTTTCGGATAAATCAGACCTTTTCTTCAATTATTTTAGTTAAATCAGAACTGTTTCTTCTCATTCAAATCAGATGTTTGTTCTACTTATTTTCAGATAAATCAGACCTGTTTGTTCTAATTCTTTTCAGATAAATCAGATCTGTTTGTTCTAATTACTTTCTGATAAATCAGATATGTTTGTTCATATTCGTTTTAGTTAAATCAGAGATTTTGCTTTAACTCTTGTCAGTTAAATCAGACCTGTTTGTTTTAATTCTTTTCAGATAAATCAAACCTGTTTGTTCTAATTCTTTTCGGATAAATCATACCCGTTTGTTCTAATTCTTTTCGGATAAATCATACCGTTTGTTCTAATTCTTTTCGATAAATCATACCCGTTTGTTCTAATTCTTTTCGGATAAATCATACCCGTTTGTTCTTATTCTTTTCGGATAAATCATACCCGTTTGTTCTTATTCTTTTCGGATAAATCATACCCGTTTGTTCTAATTCATTTAGGATAAATCATACCCGTTTGTTCTAATTCTTTTAAAATGAATCAGAACTGTTTGTTCTAATTCTTTTCAGATAATCAGACCTGTTTGTTCTAATTCTTTTCAGATAAATGACACCTGTTTCTTCAAGTATTTTCAATTAAATCAGAACTGTTTCTTTTCATTCAAATCAGATGTTTGTTCTAATTACTTTCAGGTAAATCAGATCTGTTTGTTTTAATTCTTGTCAGATAAATCAGATTTTTTTGTTCTAATTCTTTTCCGTTAAATCAGACCTGTTTGTTCTAATTCTTTTCAAATAAATCAAATCTGTTTGTTCTAATTCTTTTCAGTTAAATCAGACCTGTTTGTTCTAATTCTTTTCAGATAAATCACACCTGTTTCTTCAATTATTTTCAATTAAATCAGACTGTTTCTTCTCATTCAAATCAGATGTTTGTTCTAATTACTTTCTGATAAATCAGATATGTTTGTTCATATTCTTTTTAGTTAAATCAGTTTTTGCTTTAACTGTTGTCAGTTAAATCAGATCTGTTTGTTCTACTTCTTTTCAGATAAACCAGACCTGTTTGTTCCAATTCTTTTCAGTTAAATCAGACCTGTTTGTTCTAATTCTTTTCAGATAAATCAGATCTGTTTGTTCTAATTCTTTTCAGATAAAGGAGATCTGTTTGTTCTAATTCTTTTCAACTAAATCAGACATGTTTTCTAATTCTTTTCAGATAAATCAGACCTGTTTGTTCTAATTTTTTTCAGATAAATCAGACCTGTTTGTTCTAATTCTTTTCGGATAAATCAAACCTCTTTGTTTTAATTCTTTTGGATAAATCATATCCGTTTGTTCTAATTCTTTTCGGATAAATCATATCCGTTTGTTCTAATTCTTTTCGGATAAATCATACCCGTTTGTTCTAATTCTTTTCAATAAATCAGACATGTTTTTCTAATTCTTTTCAGATAAATCAGACCTGTTTGTTCTAATTTTTTCAGATAAATCAGACCTGTTTGTTCTAATTCTTTTCGGATAAATCAAACCTCCTTGTTCTAATTCTTTTCGGATAAATCATATCCGTTTGTTCTAATTCTTTTCGGATAAATCATATCCGTTTGTTCTAATTCCTTTCGGATAAATCATATCCGTTTGTTCTAATTCTTTTCGGATAAATCATACCCGTTTGTTCTAATTATTTTCAGATAAATCAGACCTGTTTGTTCTAATTATTTTCAGATAAATCAGACCTGTTTCTTTTAATTCTTTTCGGATAAATCATAATGTTTGGTTCTAATTCTTTTCGGATAAATCATACCCGTTTGTTCTAATTTTTTTCGGATAAATCAAACCCGTTTGTTCTAATTCTTACGGATAAGTAAGATCTGTTTGTTCTAATTCTTTTGGATAAATCAGACCTGTTTCTTTTAATTCTTTTCGTATAAATCAGACGTGTTTGTTCTTATTCTTTTTGGATAAATCAGACCTG
This sequence comes from Tachypleus tridentatus, assembly GCF_004210375.1. Lineage (NCBI taxonomy): Eukaryota > Metazoa > Arthropoda > Merostomata > Xiphosura > Limulidae > Tachypleus > Tachypleus tridentatus. The sequence continues at coordinate 16,352,538 of NW_027467777.1, forward strand.
TTTGTGCTAATTCTTTTCGAATAAATCAGACCTGTTTCTTCTAATTCTTTTCAAAAAATCAGACCTGTTTGTTTTCATTCTTTTCAGATAAATGGGATCTGTTTGTTCTAATTCTTTTGAGATATCAGACCTGTTTGTTCTAATTCTTTTCAGATAAATCATACCCGTTTGTTCTAATTCTTTTAGGATAAATCATACCCGTTTGTTCTAATTCTTTTAGGATAAATCAGAACTGTTTGTTCTATTTCTTTTCAGATAAATCAAACCTGTTTGTTCTAATTCTTTTCGGATAATCAGACCTGTTTGTTCTAAATCTTTTCTGATAAATGACACCTGTTTCTTAAATTATTTTCAATTAAATCAGAACTGTTTCCTCTCATTCAAATCAGATGTTTGTTTTAATTACTTTCTGGTAAATCAGATCTGTTTGTTTTAATTCTTGTCAGATAAATCAGACTTGTTTGTTCTAATTCTTTTCCGTTAAATCACACCGGTTTGTTCTAATTCTTTTCAAATAAATCAAATCTGTTTGTTCTAATTCTTTTCAGTTAAATCAGACCTGTTTGTTCTAATTCTTTCAGTTAAATCAGAACTGTTTCTTCTCATTCAAATCAGATGTTTGTTCTAATTACTTTCTGATAAATCACATATGTTTGTTCATATTCTGTTTAGTTAAATCAGTTTTGCTTTAACTGTTCTCAGTTAAATCAGATCTGTTTGTTCTAATTCTTTTCAGATAAATCATACCCGTTTGTTCTAATTCTTTCGGATAAATCATACCCGTTTGTTCTAATTCTTTTCGGATAAAGCAGACCTGTTTGTTCTAATTCTTTTTCGGATAAATCAGACCTGTTTGTTGAAATTCTTTTGAGATAAATCAGACCTGTTTGTTCTAATTCTTTTAATTAAATCAGACCTATTTGTTCTAAATTTTTTTCAGGTAAATCACACCTGTTTCTACAATTATTTTCAATTAAATCAGAACTGTTTCTTCTCATTCAAATCAGATGTCCGTTCTAGTTAGTTTCTGATAAATCGGATGTTTGTTATAATTTTTTTCAGTTAAATCAGACCTGTTTCTTCCAATTCTTTTCAGTTAAATCAGACCTGTTTGTTCTAATTTTTTCAAATAAATCAAACCTGTTTGTTCTAATTCTTTTCAGATAAATCAGACCTGTTTGTTCTAATTCTTTTCAGATAAATCAGATCTGTTTGTTTTAATTCTTTTCAGATAAATAAGATCTGTTTGTTTTAATTCTTTTCAGATAAATGAGATCTGTTTCTTCTAATTCTTTTAGGATAAATCAAACCTGTTTGTTCTAATTCTTTTCAGATAAATCAGATCTGTTTGTTTTAATTCTTTTCAGATAAATCAGATCTGTTTCTTCTAATTCTTTTAGGATAAATCAAACCTGTTTGTTCTAATTCTTTCAGATAAATCAGGCCTGTTTGTTTTAATTATTTTCGGGTAAATCATACCCATTTGTTCTAATTATTTTGTGATAAATCAGACCCGTTTGTTCTAATTCTTTTGGATAAATTAGACCTGTTTCTTCTACTTCTTTTCAGTTAAATGAGACCTGTTTGTTCTAATTCTTTTCGGATAAATCAGACCCGTTTGTTCTAATTCTTTTCGGATAAATCAGACCCGTTTGTTCTAATTCTTTTCGGATAAGTCAGACCCGTTTCTTCTAGTTCTTTTCGGATAAATCAGACCTGTTTGTTCTAATTCTTTTGGATAAATCAGACCTGTTTCTTTTAATTCTTTTCGGATAAATAAGACCTGTTTGTTCTAATTCTTTTTGGATGAATCAGACCTGTTTGTTCTACTCCTTTTCAGATAAATCAGACCTGTTTGTTCTTATTCTTTTCAGGTAAATCAGATCTGTTTGTTTTAATTCTTTTCAGATAAATGAGATCTGTTTGTTCTAATTATTTTCAGATAAATGAGATCTGTTTGTTCTAATTATTTTCAGATAAATCAAACCTGTTTGTTCTAATTATTTTCAGTTAAATCAGGCCTGTTTCTTTTAATTCTTTTCGGATAAATCATACCCGTTTGTTCTAATTCTATTAGAATAAATCAGACCTGTTTGTTCTAATTCTTTTCAGATAAATCAGATCTGTTTGTTCTAATTCTTTTCAGATAAAGGAGATCTGATTGTTCTAATTCTTTTCAACTAAATCAGACATGTTTGTTCTAATTCTTTTCAGATAAATCAAGCCTGTTTCTTTTAATTATTTTTGGATAAATCATACCCGTTTGTTCTAATTCTTTTAGAATAAATCATACCCGTTTCTTCTAATTCTTTTTGGATAAATCAGACCTGTTTGTTCTAATTCTTTTTGGATAAATGAGACCTGTTTGTTCTAATTCTTTTTGGTTAAATCAGAACTGTTTGTTCTCATACTTTTCAGATAAATCAGATCTGTTTGTTTTCATTCTTTTCAGATAAATAAGATCTGTTTGTTCTAATTCTTTTCAGATATCAGACCTCTTTGTTCTAATTCTTTTCGGATAAATCACACCCGTTTCTTCAATTATTTTCAATTAAATCAGAACTGTTTCTTCTCATTCAAATCAGATGTTTGTTCTAATTACTTTCTGATAAATCACATATGTTTGTTCATATTCTGTTTAAATAAATCAGTTTTTGCTTTAACTGTTCTCAGTTAAATCAGATCTGTTTGTTCTAATTCTTTTCAGATAAATCATACCCGTTTGTTCTAATTCTTTCGGATAAATCATACCCGTTTGTTCTAATTCTTTCGGATAAATCATACCCGTTTGTTCTAATTCTTTTCAGATAAATCAGACCTGTTTGTTCTAATTCTTTTCGGATAAATCAGACCTGTTTGTTGAAATTCTTTTGAGATAAATCAGACCTGTTTGTTCTAATTCTTTTAATTAAATCAGACCTATTTGTTCTAATTTTTTTCAGGTAAATCACACCTGTTTCTTCAATTATTTTCAATTAAACAAGAACTGTTTCTTCTCATTCAAATCAGATGTCCGTTCTAGTTAGTTTCTGATAAATCGGATGTTTGTTCATATTCTTTTTAGTTGAATCAGTTTTTGCTTTAACTGTTTTCAGTTAAATCAGATCATGTTTGTTATAATTCTTTTCAGTTAAATCAGACCTGTTTCTTCCAATTCTTTTCAGTTAAATCAGACCTGTTTGTTCTAATTCTTTTAGGATAAATCATACCCGTTTGTTCTAATTCTTTTAGGATAAATCAGAACTGTTTGTTCTATTTCTTTTCAGATAAATCAAACCTGTTTGTTCTAATTCTTTTCGGATAATCAGACCTGTTTGTTCTAATTCTTTTCTGATAAATGACACCTGTTTCTTAAATTATTTTCAATTAAATCAGAACTGTTTCCTCTCATTCAAATCAGATGTTTGTTTTAATTACTTTCTGGTAAATCAGATCTGTTTGTTTAATTCTTGTCAGATAAATCAGTCTTGTTTGTTCTAATTCTTTTCCGTTAAATCACACCTGTTTGTTCTAATTCTTTTCAGTTAAATCAGAACTGTTTCTTCTCATTCAAATCAGATGTTTCTTCTAATTACTTTCTGATAAATTAGATATGTTTATTCATATTCTTTTTAGTTAAATCAGTTTTTGCTTTAACTGTTGTCAGTTAAATCATATCTGTTTGTTCTACTTCTTTTCAGTTAAATCAGACGTGTTGGTTCTACTTCTTTTCAAATAAATCAGACCTGTTTATTCTACTTCTTTTCAAATAAATCAGACCTCTTTGTTCTAATTCTTTTCAGATAAATGAGACCTGTTTGTTCTAATTCTTTTTAGATAAATCAGACCTGTTTGTTCTAATTCTTTTCGGATAAATCAAACCTCTTTGTTCTAATTCTTTTCGGATAAATCATACCCGTTTGTTCTAATTCTTTTCGGATAAATCATACCCGTTTGTTCTAATTCTTTTAGAATAAATCATACCCGTTTGTTCTAATTCTTTTCGGATAAATCAGACCTTTTCTTCAATTATTTTTAGTTAAATCAGAACTGTTTCTTCTCATTCAAATGAGATGTTTGTTCTAATTACTTTCTGATAAATCAGATATGTTTGTTCATATTCGTTTTAGTTAAATCAGAGATTTTGCTTTAACTCTTGTCAGTTAAATCAGACCTGTTTGTTTTAATTCTTTTCAGATAAATCAAACCTGTTTGTTTTAATTCTTTTCAGATAAATCAAACCTGTTTGTTCTAATTCTTTTCGGATAAATCATACCCGTTTGTTCTAATTCTTTTGGATAAATCATACCCGTTTGTTCTAATTCTTTTGGATAAATCATACCCGTTTGTTCTAATTCTTTTCGGATAAATCATACCCGTTTGTTCTTATTCTTTTCGGATAAATCATACCCGTTTGTTCTAATTCATTTAGGATAAATCATACCCGTTTGTTCTAATTCTTTTAAAATGAATCAGAACTGTTTGTTCTAATTCTTTTCAGATAATCAGACCTGTTTGTTCTAATTCTTTTCAGATAAATGACACCTGTTTCTTCAAGTATTTTCAATTAAATCAGAACTGTTTCTTTTCATTCAAATCAGATGTTTGTTCTAATTACTTTCTGGTAAATCAGATCTGTTTGTTTTAATTCTTGTCAGATAAATCAGATTTTTGTTCTAATTCTTTTCCGTTAAATCAGACCTGTTTGTTCTAATTCTTTTCAAATAAATCAAATCTGTTTGTTCTAATTCTTTTCAGTTAAATCAGACCTCTTTGTTCTAATTCTTTTCAGATAAATCACACCTGTTTCTTCAATTATTTTCAATTAAATCAGACTGTTTCTTATCATTCAAATCAGATGTTTGTTCTAATTACTTTCTGATAAATCAGATATGTTTGTTCATATTCTTTTTAGTTAAATCAGTTTTTGCTTTAACTGTTGTCAGTTAAATCAGATCTGTTTGTTCTACTTCTTTTCAGATAAACCAGACCTGTTTGTTCCAATTCTTTTCAGTTAAATCAGACCTGTTTGTTCTAATTCTTTTCAGATAAATCAGATCTGTTTGTTCTAATTCTTTTCAGATAAAGGAGATCTGTTTGTTCTAATTCTTTTCAACTAAATCAGACATGTTTTTCTAATTCTTTTCAGATAAATCAGACCTGTTTGTTCTAATTTTTTCAGATAAATCAGACCTGTTTGTTCTAATTCTTTTCGGATAAATCAAACCTCTTTGTTCTAATTCTTTGCGGATAAATCATATCCGTTTGTTCTAATTCTTTTCGGATAAATCATATCCGTTTGTTCTAATTCTTTTCGGATAAATCATATCCGTTTGTTCTAATTCTTTTCGGATAAATCATACCCGTTTGTTCTAATTCTTTTCAACTAAATCAGACATGTTTTTCTAATTCTTTTCAGATAAATCAGACCTGTTTGTTCTAATTTTTTCAGATAAATCAGACCTGTTTGTTCTAATTCTTTTCGGATAAATCAAACCTCCTTGTTCTAATTCTTTGCGGATAAATCATATCCGTTTGTTCTAATTCTTTTCGGATAAATCATATCCGTTTGTTCTAATTCCTTTCGGATAAATCATATCCGTTTGTTCTAATTCTTTTCGGATAAATCATACCCGTTTGTTCTAATTATTTTCAGATAAATCAGACCTGTTTGTTCTAATTATTTTCAGATAAATCAGACCTGTTTCTTTTAATTCTTTTCGGATAAATCATACGCGTTGGTTCTAATTCTTTTCGGATAAATCATACCCGTTTGTTCTAATTTTTTTCGGATAAATCAAACCCGTTTGTTCTAATTCTTTACGGATAAGTAAGATCTGTTTGTTCTAATTCTTTTTGGATAAATCAGACCTGTTTCTTTTTAATTCTTTTCGTATAAATCAGACGTGTTTGTTCTTATTCTTTTTGGATAAATCAGACCTGTTTGTTCTAATTCTTTTCGAATAAATCAGACCTGTTTCTTCTAATTCTTTTCAAAAAATCAGACCTGTTTGTTTTCATTCTTTTCAGATAAATGGGATCTCTTTGTTCTAATTCTTTTGAGATATCAGACCTGTTTGTTCTAATTCTTTTCAGATAAATCATACCCGTTTGTTCTAATTCTTTTAGGATAAATCATACCCGTTTGTTCTAATTCTTTTAGGATAAATCAGAACTGTTTGTTCTATTTCTTTTCAGATAAATCAAACCTGTTTGTTCTAATTCTTTTCGGATAATCAGACCTGTTTGTTCTAAATCTTTTCTGATAAATGACACCTGTTTCTTAAATTATTTTCAATTAAATCAGAACTGTTTCCTCTCATTCAAATCAGTTGTTTGTTTTAATTACTTTCTGGTAAATCAGATCTGTTTGTTTTAATTCTTGTCAGATAAATCAGACTTGTTTGTTCTAATTCTTTTCCGTTAAATCACACCGGTTTGTTCTAATTCTTTTCAAATAAATCAAATCTGTTTGTTCTAATTCTTTTCAGTTAAATCAGACCTGTTTGTTCTAATTCTTTTCAGTTAAATCAGAACTGTTTCTTCTCATTCAAATCAGATGTTTGTTCTAATTACTTTCTGATAAATCACATATGTTTGTTCATATTCTGTTTAGTTAAATCAGTTTTTGCTTTAACTGTTCTCAGGTAAATCAGATCTGTTTGTTCTAATTCTTTTCAGATAAATCATACCCGTTTGTTCTAATTCTTTCGGATAAATCATACCCGTTTGTTCTAATTCTTTTCGGATAAAGCAGACCTGTTTGTTCTAATTCTTTTCGGATAAATCAGACCTGTTTGTTGAAATTCTTTTGAGATAAATCAGACCTGTTTGTTCTAATTCTTTTTAATTAAATCAGACCTATTTGTTCTAAATTTTTTCAGGTAAATCACACCCGTTTCTACAATTATTTTCAATTAAATCAGAACTGTTTCTTCTCATTCAAATCAGATGTCCGTTCTAGTTAGTTTCTGATAAATCGGATGTTTGTTATAATTTTTTTCAGTTAAATCAGACCTGTTTCTTCCAATTCTTTTCAGTTAAATCAGACCTGTTTGTTCTAATTTTTTTCAAATAAATCAAACCTGTTTGTTCTAATTCTTTTCAGATAAATGAGATCTGTTTCTTCTAATTCTTTTCAGATAAATCAGACCTGTTTGTTCTAATTCTTTTCAGATAAATCAGATCTGTTTGTTTTAATTCTTTTCAGATAAATAAGATTTGTTTGTTTTAATTCTTTTCAGATAAATGAGATCTGTTTCTTCTAATTCTTTTAGGATAAATCAAACCTGTTTGTTCTAATTCTTTTCAGATAAATAAGATCTGTTTGTTTTAATTCTTTTCAGATAAATGAGATCTGTTTCTTCTAATTCTTTTAGGATAAATCAAACCTGTTTGTTCTAATTCTTTCAGATACATCAGGCCTGTTTGTTTTAATTATTTTCGGGTAAATCATACCCATTTGTTCTAATTATTTTGTGATAAATCAGACCCGTTTGTTCTAATTCTTTTTGGATAAATTAGACCTGTTTCTTCTACTTCTTTTCAGTTAAATGAGACCTGTTTGTTCTAATTCTTTTCGGATAAATCAGACCCGTTTGTTCTAATTCTTTTCGGATAAATCAGACCCGTTTGTTCTAATTCTTTTCGGATAAGTCAGACCCGTTTCTTCTAGTTCTTTTCGGATAAGTCAGACCTGTTTGTTCTAATTCTTTTTGGATAAATCAGACCTGTTTCTTTTTAATTCTTTTCGGATAAATAAGACCTGTTTGTTCTAATTCTTTTTTGGATAAATCAGACCGGTTTGTTCTACTCCTTTTCAGATAAATCGGACCTGTTTGTTCTTATTCTTTTCAGGTAAATCAGATCTGTTTGTTTTAATTCTTTTCAGATAAATGAGATCTGTTTGTTCTAATTATTTTCAGATAAATGAGATCTGTTTGTTCTAATTATTTTCAGATAAATCAAACCTGTTTGTTCTAATTATTTTCAGTTAAATCAGGCCTGTTTCTTTTAATTCTTTTCGGATAAATCATACCCGTTTGTTCTAATTCTATTAGAATAAATCAGACCTGTTTGTTCTAATTCTTTTCAGATAAATCAGATCTGTTTGTTCTAATTCTTTTCAGATAAAGGAGATCTGATTGTTCTAATTCTTTTCAACTAAATCAGACATGTTTGTTCTAATTCTTTTCAGATAAATCAAGCCTGTTTCTTTTAATTATTTTTGGATAAATCATACCCGTTTGTTCTAATTCTTTTAGAATAAATCATACCCGTTTCTTCTAATTCTTTTTGGATAAATCAGACCTGTTTGTTCTAATTCTTTTTGGATAAATGAGACCTGTTTGTTCTAATTCTTTTCGGTTAAATCAGAACTGTTTGTTCTCATACTTTTCAGATAAATCAGATCTGTTTGTTTTCATTCTTTTCAGATAAATAAGATCTGGTTGTTCCAATTCTTTTCAGATATCAGACCTCTTTGTTCTAATTCTTTTCGGATAAATCACACCCGTTTCTTCAATTATTTTCAATTAAATCAGAACTCTTTCTTCTCATTCAAATCAGATGTTTGTTCTAATTACTTTCTGATAAATCACATATGTTTGTTCATATTCTGTTTAAATAAATCAGTTTTTGCTTTAACTGTTCTCAGTTAAATCAGATCTGTTTGTTCTAATTCTTTTCAGATAAATCATACCCGTTTGTTCTAATTCTTTCGGATAAATCATACCCGTTTGTTCTAATTCTTTCGGATAAATCATACCCGTTTGTTCTAATTCTTTTCGGATAAAGCAGACCTGTTTGTTCTAATTCTTTTCGGATAAATCAGACCTGTTTGTTGAAATTCTTTTGAGATAAATCAGACCTGTTTGTTCTAATTCTTTTTAATTAAATCAGACCTATTTGTTCTAAATTTTTTCAGGTAAATCACACCCGTTTCTTCAATTATTTTCAATTAAACAAGAACTGTTTCTTCTCATTCAAATCAGATGTCCGTTCTAGTTAGTTTCTGATAAATCGGATGTTTGTTCATATTCTTTTTAGTTGAATCAGTTTTTGCTTTAACTGTTTTCAGTTAAATCAGATCATGTTTGTTATAATTCTTTTCAGTTAAATCAGACCTGTTTCTTCCAATTCTTTTCAGTTAAATCAGACCTGTTTGTTCTAATTTTTTTCAAATAAATCAAACCTGTTTGTTCTAATTCTTTTCAGATAAATGAGATCTGTTTGTTCTAATTCTTTTCAGATAAATCAGACCTGTTTGTTCTAATTCTTTTCAGATAAATGAGATCTGTTTGTTTTAATTCTTTTCAGATAAATGAGATCTGTTTCTTCTAATTCTTTTAGGATAAATCAAACCTGTTTGTTCTAATTCTTTCAGTTAAATCAGGCCTGTTTGTTTTAATTATTTTCGGGTAAATCATACCCATTTGTTCTAATTATTTTGTGATAAATCAGACCCGTTTGTTCTAATTCTTTTTGGATAAATTAGACCTGTTTCTTCTACTTCTTTTCAGTTAAATGAGACCTGTTTGTTCTAATTCTTTTCGGATAAATCAGACCCGTTTGTTCTAATTCTTTTCGGATAAATCAGACCCGTTTGTTCTAATTCTTTTCGGATAAGTCAGACCCGTTTCTTCTAGTTCTTTTCGGATAAGTCAGACCTGTTTGTTCTAATTCTTTTGGATAAATCAGACCTGTTTCTTTTAATTCTTTTCGGATAAATAAGACCTGTTTGTTCTAATTCTTTTGGATGAATCAGACCGTTTGTTCTACTTCTTTTCAGATAAATCGGACCTGTTTGTTCTTATTCTTTTCAGGTAAATCAGATCTGTTTGTTTTAATTCTTTTCAGATAAATGAGATCTGTTTGTTCTAATTATTTTCAGATAAATGAGATCTGTTTGTTCTAATTATTTTCAGATAAATCAAACCTGTTTGTTCTAATTATTTTCAGTTAAATCAGGCCTGTTTCTTTTAATTCTTTTCGGATAAATCATACCCGTTTGTTCTAATTCTATTAGAATAAATCAGACCTGTTTGTTCTAATTCTTTTCAGATAAATCAGATCTGTTTGTTCTAATTCTTTTCAGATAAAGGAGATCTGATTGTTCTAATTCTTTTCAACTAAATCAGACATGTTTGTTCTAATTCTTTTCAGATAAATCAAGCCTGTTTCTTTTAATTATTTTTGGATAAATCATACCCGTTTGTTCTAATTCTTTTAGAATAAATCATACCCGTTTCTTCTAATTCTTTTTGGATAAATCAGACCTGTTTGTTCTAATTCTTTTTGGATAAATGAGACCTGTTTGTTCTAATTCTTTTCGGTTAAATCAGAACTGTTTGTTCTCATACTTTTCAGATAAATCAGATCTGTTTGTTTTCATTCTTTTCAGATAAATAAGATCTGGTTTGTTCTAATTCTTTTCAGATATCAGACCTCTTTGTTCTAATTCTTTTCGGATAAATCACACCTGTTTCTTCAATTATTTTCAATTAAATCAGAACTCTTTCTTCTCATTCAAATCAGATGTTTGTTCTAATTACTTTCTGATAAATCACATATGTTTGTTCATATTCTGTTTAAATAAATCAGTTTTTTGCTTTAACTGTTCTCAGTTAAATCAGATCTGTTTGTTCTAATTCTTTTCAGATAAATCATACCCGTTTGCTCTAATTCTTTCGGATAAATCATACCCGTTTGTTCTAATTCTTTCGGATAAATCATACCCGTTTGTTCTAATTCTTTTCGGATAAAGCAGACCTGTTTGTTCTAATTCTTTTCGGATAAATCAGACCTGTTTGTTGAAATTCTTTTGAGATAAATCAGACCTGTTTGTTCTAATTCTTTTTAATTAAATCAGACCTATTTGTTCTAAATTTTTTCAGGTAAATCACACCCGTTTCTTCAATTATTTTCAATTAAACAAGAACTGTTTCTTCTCATTCAAATCAGATGTCCGTTCTAGTTAGTTTCTGATAAATCGGATGTTTGTTCATATTCTTTTTAGTTGAATCAGTTTTTGCTTTAACTGTTTTCAGTTAAATCAGATCATGTTTGTTATAATTCTTTTCAGTTAAATCAGACCTGTTTCTTCCAATTCTTTTCAGTTAAATCAGACCTGTTTGTTCTAATTTTTTTCAAATAAATCAAACCTGTTTGTTCTAATTCTTTTCAGATAAATGAGATCTGTTTGTTCTAATTCTTTTCAGATAAATCAGACCTGTTTGTTCTAATTCTTTTCAGATAAATGAGATCTGTTTGTTTTAATTCTTTTCAGATAAATGAGATCTGTTTCTTCTAATTCTTTTAGGATAAATCAAACCTGTTTGTTCTAATTCTTTCAGTTAAATCAGGCCTGTTTGTTTTAATTATTTTCGGGTAAATCATACCCATTTGTTCTAATTATTTTGTGATAAATCAGACCCGTTTGTTCTAATTCTTTTTGGATAAATCAGACCTGTTTCTTCTACTTCTTTTCAGTTAAATCAGACCTGTTTGTTCTAATTCTTTTCGGATAAATCAGACCCGTTTGTTCTAATTCTTTTCGGATAAATCAGACCCGTTTGTTCTAATTCTTTTTCGGATAAATCAGACCCGTTTGTTCTAATTCTTTTCGGATAAATCAGACCTGTTTCTTCTAGTTCTTTTCAAATAAATCAGACCTGTTTGTTCTAATTCTTTTGGATAAATCAGACCTGTTTCTTTTAATTCTTTTCGGATAAATAAGACCTGTTTGTTCTAATTCTTTTGGATGAATCAGACCGTTTGTTCTACTTCTTTTCAGATAAATCAGACCTGTTTGTTCTTATTCTTTTCAGGTAAATCAGATCTGTTTGTTTTAATTCTTTTCAGATAAATGAGATCTGTTTGTTCTAATTATTTTCAGATAAATGAGATCTGTTTGTTCTAATTATTTTCAGATAAATCAAACCTGTTTGTTCTAATTATTTTCAGTTAAATCAGGCCTGTTTCTTTTAATTCTTTTCGGATAAATCATACCCGTTTGTTCTTATTCTTTTAGAATAAATCAGACCTGTTTGTTCTAATTCTTTTCAGATAAATCAGATCTGTTTGTTCTAATTCTTTTCAGATAAAGGAGATCTGATTGTTCTAATTCTTTTCAACTAAATCAGACATGTTTGTTTTAATTCTTTTCAGATAAATCAGACCTGTTTGTTCTAATTTTTTCAGATAAATCAGACCTGTTTGTTCTAATTCTTTTCGGATAAATCAAACCACTTTGTTCTAATTCTTTGTGGATAAATCATATCCGTTTGTTCAAATTCTTTTCGGATAAATCATATCCGTTTGTTCTAATTCTTTTCGGATAAATCATACCCGTTTGTTCTAATTATTTTCAGATAAATCAGACCTGTTTGTTCTAATTATTTTCAGATAAATCAGACCTGTTTCTTTTAATTCTTTTCGGATAAATCATACGCGTTGGTTCTAATTCTTTTCGGATAAATCATACCCGTTTGTTCTAATTCTTTTCGGATAAATCAAACCCGTTTGTTCTAATTCTTTACGGATAAGTAAGATCTGTTTGTTCTAATTCTTTTTGGATAAATCAGACCTGTTTCTTTTTAATTCTTTTCGTATAAATCAGACCTGTTTGTTCTTATTCTTTTTGGATAAATCAGACCTGTTTGTTTTAATTCTTTTCGAATAAATCAAACCTGTTTGTTCTACTTCTTTTCAAATAAATCAAACCTGTTTGTTCTAATTCTTTTCAGATAAATGAGATCTGTTTCTTCTAATTCTTTTCAGATAAATCAGACCTGTCTGTTCTAATTCTTTTCAGATAAATCAGATCTGTTTGTTTTAATTCTTTTCAGATAAATAAGATCTGTTTGTTTTAATTCTTTTCAGATAAATGAGATCTGTTTCTTCTAATTCTTTTAGGATAAATCAAACCTGTTTGTTCTAATTCTTTTCAGATAAATAAGATCTGTTTGTTTTAATTCTTTTCAGATAAATGAGATCTGTTTCTTCTAATTCTTTTAGGATAAATCAAACCTGTTTGTTCTAATTCTTTCAGATACATCAGGCCTGTTTGTTTTAATTATTTTCGAGTAAATCATACCCATTTGTTCTAATTATTTTGTGATAAATCAGACCCGTTTGTTCTAATTCTTTTTGGATAAATTAGACCTGTTTCTTCTACTTCTTTTCAGTTAAATGAGACCTGTTTGTTCTAATTCTTTTCGGATAAATCAGACCCGTTTGTTCTAATTCTTTTCGGATAAATCAGACCCGTTTGTTCTAATTCTTTTCGGATAAGTCAGACCCGTTTCTTCTAGTTCTTTTCGGATAAGTCAGACCTGTTTGTTCTAATTCTTTTTGGATAAATCAGACCTGTTTCTTTTTAATTCTTTTCGGATAAATAAGACCTGTTTGTTCTAATTCTTTTTGGATGAATCAGACCGGTTTGTTCTACTCCTTTTCAGATAAATCGGACCTGTTTGTTCTTATTCTTTTCAGGTAAATCAGATCTGTTTGTTTTAATTCTTTTCAGATAAATGAGATCTGTTTGTTCTAATTATTTTCAGATAAATGAGATCTGTTTGTTCTAATTATTTTCAGATAAATCAAACCTGTTTGTTCTAATTATTTTCAGTTAAATCAGGCCTGTTTCTTTTAATTCTTTTCGGATAAATCATACCCGTTTGTTCTAATTCTATTAGAATAAATCAGACCTGTTTGTTCTAATTCTTTTCAGATAAATCAGATCTGTTTGTTCTAATTCTTTTCAGATAAAGGAGATCTGATTGTTCTAATTCTTTTCAACTAAATCAGACATGTTTGTTCTAATTCTTTTCAGATAAATCAAGCCTGTTTCTTTTAATTATTTTTGGATAAATCATACCCGTTTGTTCTAATTCTTTTAGAATAAATCATACCCGTTTCTTCTAATTCTTTTTGGATAAATCAGACCTGTTTGTTCTAATTCTTTTTGGATAAATGAGACCTGTTTGTTCTAATTCTTTTCGGTTAAATCAGAACTGTTTGTTCTCATACTTTTCAGATAAATCAGATCTGTTTGTTTTCATTCTTTTCAGATAAATAAGATCTGGTTGTTCCAATTCTTTTCAGATATCAGACCTCTTTGTTCTAATTCTTTTCGGATAAATCACACCCGTTTCTTCAATTATTTTCAATTAAATCAGAACTGTTTCTTCTCATTCAAATCAGATGTTTGTTCTAATTACTTTCTGATAAATCACATATGTTTGTTCATATTCTGTTTAAATAAATCAGTTTTTGCTTTAACTGTTCTCAGTTAAATCAGATCTGTTTGTTCTAATTCTTTTCAGATAAATCATACCCGTTTGCTCTAATTCTTTCGGATAAATCATACCCGTTTGTTCTAATTCTTTCGGATAAATCATACCCGTTTGTTCTAATTCTTTTCGGATAAAGCAGACCTGTTTGTTCTAATTCTTTTCGGATAAATCAGACCTGTTTGTTGAAATTCTTTTGAGATAAATCAGACCTGTTTGTTCTAATTCTTTTAATTAAATCAGACCTATTTGTTCTAAATTTTTCAGGTAAATCACACCCGTTTCTTCAATTATTTTCAATTAAACAAGAACTGTTTCTTCTCATTCAAATCAGATGTCCGTTCTAGTTAGTTTCTGATAAATCGGATGTTTGTTCATATTCTTTTTAGTTGAATCAGTTTTTGCTTTAACTGTTTTCAGTTAAATCAGATCATGTTTGTTCTAATTCTTTTCAGATAAATCAGATCTGTTTGTTTTAATTCTTTTCAGATAAATGAGATGTGTTTCTTCTAATTCTTTTAGGATAAATCAAACCTGTTTGTTCTAATTCTTTCAGATAAATCAGGACTGTTTGTTTTAATTCTTTTCGGGTAAATCATACCCATTTGTTCTAATTATTTTGTGATAAATCAGACCCGTTTGTTCTAATTCTTTTTGGATAAATTAGACCTGTTTGTTCTACTTCTTTTCAGTTAAATCAGACCTGTTTGTTCTAATTCTTTTCGGATAAATCAGACCCGTTTGTTCTAATTCTTTTCGGATAAGTCAGACCCGTTTGTTCTAATTCTTTTCGGATAAGTCAGACCCGTTTGTTCTAATTCTTTTCGGATAAGTCAGACCCGTTTGTTCTAATTCTTTTCGGATAAGTCAGACCTGTTTGTTCTAATTCTTTTGGATAAATCAGACCTGTTTCTTTTTAATTCTTTTCGGATAAATAAGACCTGTTTGTTCTAATTCTTTTTGGATGAATCAGACCTGTTTGTTCTACTCCTTTTCAGATAAATCGGACCTGTTTGTTCTTATTCTTTTCAGGTAAATCAGATCTGTTTGTTTTAATTCTTTTCAGATAAATGAGATCTGTTTGTTCTAATTATTTTCAGATAAATGAGATCTGTTTGTTCTAATTATTTTCAGATAAATCAAACCTGTTTGTTCTAATTATTTTCAGTTAAATCAGGCCTGTTTCTTTTAATTCTTTTCGGATAAATCATACCCGTTTGTTCTAATTCTATTAGAATAAATCATACCCGTTTGTTCTAATTCTTTTCGGATAAATCAGACCTTTTCTTCAATTATTTTCAGTTAAATCAGAACTGTTTCTTCTCATTCAAATCAGATGTTTGTATTACTTCTTTTCAAATAAATCAGACCTGTTTGTTCTAATTCTTTTCAGATAAATGAGATCTGTTTGTTCTAATTACTTTCTGATAAATCAGATATATTTGTTCATATTCTTTTTAGTTAAGCCAGAGATTTTGCTTTAACTCTTCTCAGTTAAATCAAACCTGTTTGTTCTAATTCTTTTCGGATAAATCGTACCCGTTTGTTCTAATTCTTTTCGGATAAATCATACCCGTTTGTCCTATATCTTTTCGGATAAATCATACCCGTTTGTTCTAATTCTTTTCGGATAAATCATACCCGTTTGTTCTAATTCTTTTAGGATAAATCAGAACTGTTTGTTCTATTTATTTTCAGATAAATCAAACCTGTTTGTTCTAATTCTTTTCAGATAATCAGACCTGTTTGTTCTAATTCTTTTCAGATAAATGACACCTGTTTCTTGAATTATTTTCAATTAAATCAGAATTGTTTCTTCTCATTCAAATCAGATGTTTGTTTTAATTAATTTCTGGTAAATCAGATCTGTTTGTTTTAATTCTTGTCAGATAAATCAGACTTGTTTGTTCTAATTCTTTTCCGTTAAATCACACCTGTTTGTTCTAATTCTTTTCAGTTAAATCAGACCTGTTTGTTCTAATTCTTTTCAGATAAATCAAACCTGTTTGTTCTAATTCTTTCAGATAAATCAGGCCTGTTTGTTTTAATTCTTTTCGGTAAATCATACCCGTTTGTTCTAATTCTTTTGGATAAATCATATCCGTTTGTTCTAATTCTTTTCGGATAAATCATACCCGTTTGTTCTAATTCTTTTCGGATAAATCAGACCCGTTTGTTCTAATTCTTTTCGGATAAGTCAGACCTGTTTGTTCTAATTCTTTTTGGATAAATCAGACCTGTTTCTTTTTAATTCTTTTCGGATAAATCAGACCTGTTTGTTCTAATTCTTTTTGGATGAATCAGACCTGTTTGTTCTTATTCTGTTCAGGTAAATCAGATCTGTTTGTTTGCATTCTTTTCAGATAAATGAGATGTGTTTGTTCTAAGTCTTTTCAGATATCAGACCTGTTTGTTCTAATTCTTTTCAGATAAATCAGACCTGTTTGTTCTAATTCTTTTCAGATAAATCACACCCGTTTCTTCAATTATTTTCAATTAAATCAGAACTGTTTCTTCTCATTCAAATCAGATGTCTGTTCTAATTACTTTCTGATAAATCAGATATGTTTGTTCATATTCTTTTTTAGTTAAATCAGTTTTGCTTTAACTGTTCTCAGTTAAATCAGATCTGTTTGTTCTAATTATTTTCAGATAAATGAGATCTGTTTGTTCTAATTCTTTTCAGATAAATCACACCTGTTTGTTCAATTATTTTGAATTAAATCAGAACTGTTTCTTCTCATTCAAATCAGATGTCTGTTCTAATTACTTTCTGATAAATCAGATATGTTTGTTCATATTCTTTTTAGTTAAATCAGTTTTTGCTTTAACTGTTCTCAGTTAAATCAGATCTGTTTGTTCTAATTATTTTCAGATAAATGAGATCTGTTTGTTGTAATTATTTTCAGATAAATCAGATCTGTTTGTTCTAATTGTTTTCAGATAAATCAGACCTGTTTGTTTTAATTCTTTTGGATAAATCATACCCGTTTCTTCTAATTCTTTTTGGATAAATCAGACCTGTTTGTTCTAATTCTTTTGGATAAATGAGACCTGTTTGTTCTAATTCTTTTCGTTAAATCAGAACTGTTTGTTCTCATACTTTTCAGATAAATCAGATCTGTTTGTTTTCATTCTTTTCAGATAAATAAGATCTGGTTGTTCCAATTCTTTTCAGATATCAGACCTCTTTGTTCTAATTCTTTTCGGATAAATCACACCCGTTTCTTCAATTATTTTCAATTAAATCAGAACTGTTTCTTCTCATTCAAATCAGATGTTTGTTCTAATTACTTTCTGATAAATCACATATGTTTGTTCATATTCTGTTTAAATAAATCAGTTTTTGCTTTAACTGTTCTCAGTTAAATCAGATCTGTTTGTTCTAATTCTTTTCAGATAAATCATACCCGTTTGTTCTAATTCTTTCGGATAAATCATACCCGTTTGTTCTAATTCTTTCGGATAAATCATACCCGTTTGTTCTAATTCTTTTCGGATAAAGCAGACCTGTTTGTTCTAATTCTTTTCGGATAAATCAGACCTGTTTGTTGAAATTCTTTTGAGATAAATCAGACCTGTTTGTTCTAATTCTTTTAATTAAATCAGACCTATTTGTTCTAAATTTTTCAGGTAAATCACACCCGTTTCTTCAATTATTTTCAATTAAACAAGAACTGTTTCTTCTCATTCAAATCAGATGTCCGTTCTAGTTAGTTTCTGATAAATCGGATGTTTGTTCATATTCTTTTAGTTGAATCAGTTTTTTTGCTTTAACTGTTTTCAGTTAAATCAGATCATGTTTGTTCTAATTCTTTTCAGATAAATCAGATCTGTTTGTTTTAATTCTTTTCAGATAAATGAGATGTGTTTCTTCTAATTCTTTTAGGATAAATCAAACCTGTTTGTTCTAATTCTTTCAGATAAATCAGGACTGTTTGTTTTAATTCTTTTCGGGTAAATCATACCCATTTGTTCTAATTATTTTGTGATAAATCAGACCCGTTTGTTCTAATTCTTTTTGGATAAATTAGACCTGTTTGTTCTACTTCTTTTCAGTTAAATCAGACCTGTTTGTTCTAATTCTTTTCGGATAAATCAGACCCGTTTGTTCTAATTCTTTTCGGATAAGTCAGACCCGTTTGTTCTAATTCTTTTCGGATAAGTCAGACCCGTTTGTTCTAATTCTTTTCGGATAAGTCAGACCCGTTTGTTCTAATTCTTTTCGGATAAGTCAGACCTGTTTGTTCTAATTCTTTTTGGATAAATCAGACCTGTTTCTTTTTAATTCTTTTCGGATAAATAAGACCTGTTTGTTCTAATTCTTTTTGGATGAATCAGACCTGTTTGTTCTACTCCTTTTCAGATAAATCGGACCTGTTTGTTCTTATTCTTTTCAGGTAAATCAGATCTGTTTGTTTTAATTCTTTTCAGATAAATGAGATCTGTTTGTTCTAATTATTTTCAGATAAATGAGATCTGTTTGTTCTAATTATTTTCAGATAAATCAAACCTGTTTGTTCTAATTATTTTCAGTTAAATCAGGCCTGTTTCTTTTAATTCTTTTCGGATAAATCATACCCGTTTGTTCTAATTCTATTAGAATAAATCATACCCGTTTGTTCTAATTCTTTTCGGATAAATCAGACCTTTTCTTCAATTATTTTCAGTTAAATCAGAACTGTTTCTTCTCATTCAAATCAGATGTTTGTATTACTTCTTTTCAAATAAATCAGACCTGTTTGTTCTAATTCTTTTCAGATAAATGAGATCTGTTTGTTCTAATTACTTTCTGATAAATCAGATATATTTGTTCATATTCTTTTTAGTTAAATCAGAGATTTTGCTTTAACTCTTTTCAGTTAAATCAAACCTGTTTGTTCTAATTCTTTTCGGATAAATCATACCTGTTTGTTCTAATTCTTTTCGGATAAATCATACCCGTTTGTCCTATATCTTTTCGGATAAATCATACCCGTTTGTTCTAATTCTTTTCGGATAAATCATACCCGTTTGTTCTAATTCTTTTAGGATAAATCAGAACTGTTTGTTCTATTTATTTTCAGATAAATCAAACCTGTTTGTTCTAATTCTTTTCAGATAATCAGACCTGTTTGTTCTAATTCTTTTCAGATAAATGACACCTGTTTCTTGAATTATTTTCAATTAAATCAGAATTGTTTCTTCTCATTCAAATCAGATGTTTGTTTTAATTAATTTCTGGTAAATCAGATCTGTTTGTTTTAATTCTTGTCAGATAAATCATACCCGTTTGTCCTATATCTTTTCGGATAAATCATACCCGTTTGTTCTAATTCTTTTCGGATAAATCATACCCGTTTGTTCTAATTCTTTTCGGATAAATCATACCCGTTTGTTCTAATTCTTTTCGGATAAATCAGACCCGTTTGTTCTAATTCTTTTCGGATAAGTCAGACCTGTTTGTTCTAATTCTTTTGGATAAATCAGACCTGTTTGTTTTAATTCTTTTCGGATAAATCAGACCTGTTTGTTCTAATTCTTTTTGGATGAATCAGACCTGTTTGTTCTTATTCTGTTCAGGTAAATCAGATCTGTTTGTTTGCATTCTTTTCAGATAAATGAGATGTGTTTGTTCTAAGTCTTTTCAGATATCAGACCTGTTTGTTCTAATTCTTTTCAGATAAATCAGACCTGTTTGTTCTAATTCTTTTCAGATAAATCACACCCGTTTCTTCAATTATTTTCAATTAAATCAGAACTGTTTCTTCTCATTCAAATCAGATGTCTGTTCTAATTACTTTCTGATAAATCAGATATGTTTGTTCATATTCTTTTAGTTAAATCAGTTTTGCTTTAACTGTTCTCAGTTAAATCAGATCTGTTTGTTCTAATTATTTTCAGATAAATGAGATCTGTTTGTTCTAATTCTTTTCAGATAAATCACACCCGTTTGTTCAATTATTTTGAATTAAATCAGAACTGTTTCTTCTCATTCAAATCAGATGTCTGTTCTAATTACTTTCTGATAAATCAGATATGTTTGTTCATATTCTTTTTAGTTAAATCAGTTTTTGCTTTAACTGTTCTCAGTTAAATCAGATCTGTTTGTTCTAATTATTTTCAGATAAATGAGATCTGTTTGTTGTAATTATTTTCAGATAAATCAGATCTGTTTGTTCTAATTGTTTTCAGATAAATCAGACCTGTTTGTTTTAATTCTTTTTGGATAAATCATACCCGTTTCTTCTAATTCTTTTTGGATAAATCAGACCTGTTTGTTCTAATTCTTTTTGGATAAATGAGACCTGTTTGTTCTAATTCTTTTCGGTTAAATCAGAACTGTTTGTTCTCATACTTTTCAGATAAATCAGATCTGTTTGTTTTCATTCTTTTCAGATAAATAAGATCTGGTTGTTCCAATTCTTTTCAGATATCAGACCTCTTTGTTCTAATTCTTTTCGGATAAATCACACCCGTTTCTTCAATTATTTTCAATTAAATCAGAACTGTTTCTTCTCATTCAAATCAGATGTTTGTTCTAATTACTTTCTGATAAATCACATATGTTTGTTCATATTCTGTTTAAATAAATCAGTTTTTGCTTTAACTGTTCTCAGTTAAATCAGATCTGTTTGTTCTAATTCTTTTCAGATAAATCATACCCGTTTGCTCTAATTCTTTCGGATAAATCATACCCGTTTGTTCTAATTCTTTCGGATAAATCATACCCGTTTGTTCTAATTCTTTTCGGATAAAGCAGACCTGTTTGTTCTAATTCTTTTCGGATAAATCAGACCTGTTTGTTGAAATTCTTTTGAGATAAATCAGACCTGTTTGTTCTAATTCTTTTTAATTAAATCAGACCTATTTGTTCTAAATTTTTTCAGGTAAATCACACCCGTTTCTTCAATTATTTTCAATTAAACAAGAACTGTTTCTTCTCATTCAAATCAGATGTCCGTTCTAGTTAGTTTCTGATAAATCGGATGTTTGTTCATATTCTTTTTAGTTGAATCAGTTTTTGCTTTAACTGTTTTCAGTTAAATCAGATCATGTTTGTTCTAATTCTTTTCAGATAAATCAGATCTGTTTGTTTTAATTCTTTTCAGATAAATGAGATGTGTTTCTTCTAATTCTTTTAGGATAAATCAAACCTGTTTGTTCTAATTCTTTCAGATAAATCAGGACTGTTTGTTTTAATTCTTTTCGGGTAAATCATACCCATTTGTTCTAATTATTTTGTGATAAATCAGACCCGTTTGTTCTAATTCTTTTTGGATAAATTAGACCTGTTTGTTCTACTTCTTTTCAGTTAAATCAGACCTGTTTGTTCTAATTCTTTTCGGATAAATCAGACCCGTTTGTTCTAATTCTTTTCGGATAAGTCAGACCCGTTTGTTCTAATTCTTTTCGGATAAGTCAGACCCGTTTGTTCTAATTCTTTTCGGATAAGTCAGACCCGTTTGTTCTAATTCTTTTCGGATAAGTCAGACCTGTTTGTTCTAATTCTTTTGGATAAATCAGACCTGTTTCTTTTTAATTCTTTTCGGATAAATAAGACCTGTTTGTTCTAATTCTTTTTGGATGAATCAGACCTGTTTGTTCTACTCCTTTTCAGATAAATCGGACCTGTTTGTTCTTATTCTTTTCAGGTAAATCAGATCTGTTTGTTTTAATTCTTTTCAGATAAATGAGATCTGTTTGTTCTAATTATTTTCAGATAAATGAGATCTGTTTGTTCTAATTATTTTCAGATAAATCAAACCTGTTTGTTCTAATTATTTTCAGTTAAATCAGGCCTGTTTCTTTTAATTCTTTTCGGATAAATCATACCCGTTTGTTCTAATTCTATTAGAATAAATCATACCCGTTTGTTCTAATTCTTTTCGGATAAATCAGACCTTTTCTTCAATTATTTTCAGTTAAATCAGAACTGTTTCTTCTCATTCAAATCAGATGTTTGTATTACTTCTTTTCAAATAAATCAGACCTGTTTGTTCTAATTCTTTTCAGATAAATGAGATCTGTTTGTTCTAATTACTTTCTGATAAATCAGATATATTTGTTCATATTCTTTTTAGTTAAGCCAGAATTTTGCTTTAACTCTTCTCAGTTAAATCAAACCTGTTTGTTCTAATTCTTTTCGGATAAATCGTACCCGTTTGTTCTAATTCTTTCGGATAAATCATACCCGTTTGTCCTATATCTTTTCGGATAAATCATACCCGTTTGTTCTAATTCTTTTCGGATAAATCATACCCGTTTGTTCTAATTCTTTTAGGATAAATCAGAACTGTTTGTTCTATTTATTTTCAGATAAATCAAACCTGTTTGTTCTAATTCTTTTCAGATAATCAGACCTGTTTGTTCTAATTCTTTTCAGATAAATGACACCTGTTTCTTGAATTATTTTCAATTAAATCAGAATTGTTTCTTCTCATTCAAATCAGATGTTTGTTTTAATTAATTTCTGGTAAATCAGATCTGTTTGTTTTAATTCTTGTCAGATAAATCAGACTTGTTTGTTCTAATTCTTTTCCGTTAAATCACACCTGTTTGTTCTAATTCTTTTCAGTTAAATCAGACCTGTTTGTTCTAATTCTTTTCAGATAAATCAAACCTGTTTGTTCTAATTCTTTCAGATAAATCAGGCCTGTTTGTTTTAATTCTTTTCGGGTAAATCATACCCGTTTGTTCTAATTCTTTTTGGATAAATCATATCCGTTTGTTCTAATTCTTTTCGGATAAATCATACCCGTTTGTTCTAATTCTTTTCGGATAAATCAGACCCGTTTGTTCTAATTCTTTTCGGATAAGTCAGACCTGTTTGTTCTAATTCTTTTTGGATAAATCAGACCTGTTTCTTTTTAATTCTTTTCGGATAAATCAGACCTGTTTGTTCTAATTCTTTTTGGATGAATCAGACCTGTTTGTTCTTATTCTGTTCAGGTAAATCAGATCTGTTTGTTTGCATTCTTTTCAGATAAATGAGATGTGTTTGTTCTAAGTCTTTTCAGATATCAGACCTGTTTGTTCTAATTCTTTTCAGATAAATCAGACCTGTTTGTTCTAATTCTTTTCAGATAAATCACACCCGTTTCTTCAATTATTTTCAATTAAATCAGAACTGTTTCTTCTCATTCAAATCAGATGTCTGTTCTAATTACTTTCTGATAAATCAGATATGTTTGTTCATATTCTTTTTAGTTAAATCAGTTTTTGCTTTAACTGTTCTCAGTTAAATCAGATCTGTTTGTTCTAATTATTTTCAGATAAATGAGATCTGTTTGTTCTAATTCTTTTCAGATAAATCACACCCGTTTGTTCAATTATTTTCAATTAAATCAGAACTGTTTCTTCTCATTCAAATCAGATGTCTGTTCTAATTACTTTCTGATAAATCAGATATGTTTGTTCATATTCTTTTTAGTTAAATCAGTTTTTGCTTTAACTGTTCTCAGTTAAATCAGATCTGTTTGTTCTAATTATTTTCAGATAAATGAGATCTGTTTGTTGTAATTATTTTCAGATAAATCAGATCTGTTTGTTCTAATTGTTTTCAGATAAATCAGACCTGTTTGTTTTAATTCTTTTTGGATAAATCATAACCGTTTGTTCTAATTCTTATAGGATAAATCATACCCGTTTTTTCTATTTCTTTTAGGATAAATCAGACCTGTTTCTTCTAATTCTTTTCGGATAAATGATACCCGTTTGTTTTAATTCTTTTCGGATAAATCATTACCGTTTGTTTTAATTCTTTTCGGATAAATCATACCCGTTTGTTCTAACTCTTTTCGGATAAATTATACCCGTTTGTTCTAATTATTTTCAGATAAATGAGATCTCGTTGTTCTAATTGTTTTCAGATAAATCAGATCTGTTTGTTCTAATTGTTTTCAGATAAATCATACTCGTTTGTCCTAATTCTTTTCGGATAAATGATACCTGTTTCTTCTAATTCTTTTTGGATAAATCATAACCGTTTGTTCCAATTCTTATAAGATAAATCATACCCGTTTGTTCTATTTCTTTTAGGATAAATCAGACCTGTTTGTTCTAATTCTTTTCGGATAAATCAGACCTGTTTGTTGTAATTATTTTCAGATAAGTCAGACCTGTTTGTTGTAATTCTTTTCAGATAAATCAGATCTGTTTGTATTACTTCTTTTCAAATAAATCAGACCTGTTTGTTCTACTTATTTTCAAATAAATCAGACCTGTTTGTTCTAATTCTTTTCAGATAAATCATACCCGTTTGTCCTAATTCTTTTCGGATAAATGATACCCGTTTGTTTTAATTCTTTTCGGATAAATCATAACCGTTTGTTTTAATTCTTTTCGGTTAAATCATACCCGTTTGTTCTAATTCTTTTCGGATAAATCATACCCGTTTGTTCTAACTCTTTTCGGATAAATTATACCCGTTTGATCTAATTCTTTTCGGATAAATTATACCCGTTTGTTCTAATTCTTTTTGGATAAATTATACCCGTTTGTTTTAATTCTTTTCGGATAAATTATACCCGTTTGTTCTAATTCTTTTTGGATAAATTATACCCGTTTGTTCTAATTCTTTTCGGATAAATTATACCCGTTTGTTCTAATTCTTTTCGGATAAATTATACTTGTTTGTTCTAATTGTTTTCGGATAAATCATACCCGTTTTTCTAATTGTATTCGGATAAATTATACCCGTTTGTTCTAATTCTTTTCGGATAAATTATACCCGTTTGTTCTAATTCTTTTTGGATAAATTATACCCGTTTGTTTTAATTCTTTTCGGATAAATTATACCCGTTTGTTCTAATTCTTTTTGGATAAATTATACCCGTTTGTTCTAATTCTTTTCGGATAAATTATACCCGTTTGTTCTAATTCTTTTCGGATAAATTATACTTGTTTGTTCTAATTGTTTTCGGATAAATCATACCCGTTTTTCTAATTGTATTCGGATAAATCATACCCGTTTGTTCTAATTCTTTTAGGTTAAATCATACCCGTTTGTTCTAATTCTTTTCATATAAATCAGACCTGTTTGTTCTAATTATTTTCTGATAAATCAGATATGTTTGTTCATATTCTTTTTAGTTAAATCAGTTTTTGCTTTAACTGTTCTCAGTTAAATCAGATCTGTTTGTTCTAATTATTTTCAGATAAATGAGATCTCGTTGTTCTAATTGTTTTCAGATAAATCAGATCTGTTTGTTCTAATTGTTTTCAGATAAATCAGACCTGTTTGTTCTAATTCTTTTTGGATAAATCATAACCGTTTGTTCTAATTCTTATAGGATAAATCATACCCGTTTGTTCTATTTCTTTTAGGATAAATCAGACCTGTTTGTTCTAATTCTTTTCGGATAAATCAGACCTGTTTGTTGTAATTATTTTCAGATAAGTCAGACCTGTTTGTTGTAATTCTTTTCAGATAAATCAGATCTGTTTGTATTACTTCTTTTCAAATAAATCAGACCTGTTTGTTCTACTTATTTTCAAATAAATCAGACCTGTTTGTTCTAATTCTTTTCAGATAAATCATACCCGTTTGTCCTAATTCTTTTCGGATAAATGATACCCGTTTGTCCTAATTCTTTTCGGATAAATGATACCCGTTTGTCCTAATTCTTTTCGGATAAATCATAACCGTTTGTTTTAATTCTTTTCGGTTAAATCATACCCGTTTGTTCTAATTCTTTTCGGTTAAATCATACCCGTTTGTTCTAATTCTTTTCGGATAAATTATACCCGTTTGTTCTAATTCTTTTAGGATAAATTATACCCGTTTGTTCTAATTCTTTTCAGATAAATCATACCCGTTTGTCCTAATTCTTTTCGGATAAATGATACCCGTTTGTTCTAATTCTTTTCAGATAAATCATACCCGTTTGTCCTAATTCTTTTCGGATAAATGATACCCGTTTGTTTTAATTCTTTTCGGATAAATCATAACCGTTTGTTTTAATTCTTTTCGGTTAAATCATACCCGTTTGTTCTAATTCTTTTCGGATAAATTATACCCGTTTGTTCTAATTCTTTTCGGATAAATTATACCCGTTTGTTCTAATTCTTTTCGGATAAATTATACCCGTTTGTTCTAATTCTTTTCGGATAAATTATACCCGTTTGTTCTAATTGTTTTCGGATAAATCATACCCGTTTGTTCTAATTGTATTTGGATAAATCATACCCGTTTGTTCTAATTCTTTTCAGATAAATCACACCTGTTTCTTCAATTATTTTCAGGTATCTCAGAACTCTTTCTTCTCATTCAAATCAGATGTTTGTTCTAATTACTTTCTGATAAATCAGATATGTTTGTTCATATTGTTTTTAGTTAAATCAGTTTTTGCTTTAACTGTTCTCAGTTAAATCAGATCTGTTTGTTCTAATTATTTTCAGATAAATGAGATCTCGTTGTTCTAATTGTTTTCAGATAAATCAGATCTGTTTGTTCTAATTGTTTTCAGATAAATCATACCCGTTTGTCCTAATTCTTTTCGGATAAATGATACCTGTTTGTTCTAATTCTTTTTGGATAAATCATAACCGTTTGTTCCAATTCTTATAAGATAAATCATACCCGTTTGTTCTATTTCTTTTAGGATAAATCAGACCTGTTTGTTCTAATTCTTTTCGGATAAATCAGACCTGTTTGTTGTAATTATTTTCAGATAAGTCAGACCTGTTTGTTGTAATTCTTTTCAGATAAATCAGATCTGTTTGTATTACTTCTTTTCAAATAAATCAGACCTGTTTGTTCTACTTATTTTCAAATAAATCAGACCTGTTTGTTCTAATTCTTTTCAGATAAATCATACCCGTTTGTCCTAATTCTTTTCGGATAAATGATACCCGTTTGTTTTAATTCTTTTCGGATAAATCATAACCGTTTGTTTTAATTCTTTTCGGTTAAATCATACCCGTTTGTTCTAATTCTTTTCGGATAAATTATACCCGTTTGTTCTAATTCTTTTCGGATAAATTATACCCGTTTGTTCTAATTCTTTTCAAATAAATGATACCCGTTTGTCCTAATTCTTTTCGGATAAATGATACCCGTTTGTTTTAATTCTTTTCGGATAAATCATAACCGTTTGTTTTAATTCTTTTCGGTTAAATCATACCCGTTTGTCCTAATTCTTTTCGGATAAATGATACCCGTTTGTTTTAATTCTTTTCGGATAAATCATAACCGTTTGTTTTAATTCTTTTCGGTTAAATCATACCCGTTTGTTCTAATTCTTTTCGGATAAATTATACCCGTTTGTTCTAATTCTTTTCGGATAAATTATACCCGTTTGTTCTAATTCTTTTCGGATAAATTATACCCGTTTGTTCTAATTCTTTTCGGATAAATTATACCCGTTTGTTCTAATCGTTTTCGGATAAATCATACCCGTTTGTTCTAATTGTATTCGGATAAATCATACCCGTTTGTTCTAATTCTTTTAGGTTAAATCATACCCGTTTGTTCTAATTCTTTTCAGATAAATCAGACCTGTTTGTTCTAATTATTTTCAGTTAAATCAGACCTGTTTGTTCAAATTCTTTTCAGATAAATCACACCTGTTTCTTCAATTATTTTCAGTTATCTCAGAACTCTTTCTTCTCATTCAAATCAGATGTTTGTTCTAATTACTTTCTGATAAATCAGATATGTTTGTTCATATTGTTTTTAGTTAAATCAGAGATTTTGCTTTAACTCTTCTCAGTTAAATCAGATCTGTTTTTTCTAATTCTTTTCAGTTAAACCAGATCTGTTTCCTTTATTTGTTCAGTTAAATCACATCCGTTTGTTCTATTTTATCCCCAATTTTCCTATTAAGCTGCGCAACGGAGCTCGTCCACAGGAGTCTACGACAATTCCTAGGTTACTTTGTTTTTGTTGTCTCGCATAGCTACTAGAGAGTTTTCTACGATAACCTTCTTTAAGTTTGATGTAAAATCAACACAAACCGCTACAAGCACGTTGGCTTTAAGTTAATCTAATCAAAAATGAATTGAACATCAATTTACAATGTAACCATGGCCCTAATATGAGAAACGTAATTTTTACTTTACTTTCCAGTGATTATAGCGCGTGAACCACGCATTCTGAGATACACAGACCGGCACACTGATCAGTAACACGCGCGCAGCCAGTTTTCACTGAACAGTAGGATTTGATTATTAATCTTATAACGCACCCAAGGTCTCAAGATGTTTAGCACATTTTTGCCATAAACGGTCGTGAACTTTTAAGCATCAAATTCATAGTTCGAGCACTCTAACCACCACGTCACGCCTGGCTCATAATCCGTTTTTATTTGTCTCTAATTGTTTCACGCGAGTTTCTGTTATTTTTTTTATATGATGATGATGTTGTAAATATTTCCTTTTTCAGCTACATCAAAAACCTGTGACAATCCAAAACATCTGTCAAACATTTTTTCGATCACCTTCAGTCTCGATTCTTATATCTAAATGAATTGTTAGTTTTACATAATTTACATCCATTCATTTATTTGTCATGTATCGCATAAATCTCATAATAATTTCTTCAAGTACGTTAGGTGTAAGCAAAATGTTCTCAAGAAAGTACAGCCTTTGAAGGCTAATAGCTGATGATTAAGAGACTTTGTGGTTATTACATTCTACTTTTGTGTTCAATCCTCACTTATAAAAATTTAAGCAGTATTCCTCAACGTAGACAGTTCACAGATGAAAACAACGTGGCTTCATTAATTCTGGGCTTGTTGTGAAAAGAAGGAACTTTAAAGAACAATACTTCACCTGATAATATTTATCTAATGGTTTTTAAGGAGGTTAAAGATTGGTTATGTGAGCCACTTGCTGCTACTTTTTGTCTGTGCTTGAATGCTGGGCAGGTGCCCGAGGTTTGGAAGTTTGTTAATGTAACTACTCTTTTCAAAGGAGGTGATAAAATTGTCCCAATAATCGTAGGTCCAATAGTCTAGAATCTAGATGGACCAATAGATTCTCTGTTGTTCTTTGATGTTAAAAGAAGGGAACAAGTGAATTTAGATTCTTAGTAATAAGTTAATTTCAAAATCACAATATTTAAATATTATTCGTTTGGCATACTGGAACACTTTACCGATAACGAAATTCGCTATTTTTTTTCTTACAAGTTAATGAACAAGAAAAGGAAAACTTGGAGAAAGCGAAAATATTTATTTTATAAACACAGTTAAGATACATCAAGTGCTTTGTATCGTCAACCTGACTTTTCGTGATGTAATTATACTGACGCAAGACGAAAGCAACATTTATCCTCAACTATGTTTTCAGTTCACGTCGCTTAAAGGTTAAGGTCACACATTCGTCCAAGGGCGTAATATGCCCCACATTTAACGACCCAGTTACGACTTTCGAACGCAGCCTTGTTCAATATTGTGAATAAACGAGTTAATAATAAATAAAATCCACAGATTCAGAAATGTTGTTATTTAAAACCTCACAAGAAATACGGCTATAGCTATAAATATATAGCTGGTTTTAATACTGAAAAATATGCAGTTATTTATACTACTTTTGTAGTTGGTGAAAAATAGATTATGATAAAAGTAGAAGGTAATGCAAATGTATTAACTCCTTATTTTTAACTTAATTTTGAAAATCTCTCTGGTTTTCATATATTTTGATGGATGTTCAGAAAATTAAGTATTATTTGTTTGCTGGGTGTTTTCCCTCCTGCAAGATACATTTTTCTCCTGTTATTAAATGTACTGACTTAAAAAAATAAACAAAACAACAGTCTGTAAGACCTTCCCACATTACCATATAATTTTGCTCAAAATGGTCGATTTCAATGGCATCCACCAAGTTAAAGAAATTAGAATTTTGAACCCGAACAGCACGCAACGTGCACGGGAACAGAGACCCCTAGGAATCTGGTCAGTTTTTAATACGTACGTAAAACGGCTGGTTTGGGTTGAGAAAATTTTTTACGTAGAGGAGCGAACAACGTTTCGACCTTTTCTCTACAAGTGGGTTTTATGGTCATCACTGGTTATTAGTCTTTAATACGATCAAAGGGGCAGTCCCCGCCACCATAAGAGATTTCTCCAGCTTTTTTAACCGAAGAACGGGATAGTCTGTCACTCCCGTAACGTTCCCACAAGAGAAAGAGCACATAGCGATCAGTAACACCATCTAGAATCTATTAGGTTGAGGAATAATTCGTGAGCGTTTTTAAATAATTTCATTCAAGCATTACATGCAAGACTATACAATACTTCAATGCATGAACACATTAACCCAAGACATTTATTATGATACTTTATTTCATGTAATACCTAGGTATATAGTATGCATTGTTTTAAACGAAATTGCAAGAAATTAAATGCGAAAAGCAGATGGTGTCGAAAATGCTCGATTTTGTCCACTTGACATTCCATTTAATGAGCTGAAAATGAAAGCAAAATTAAAGACATATGAAAATCAAACACGCCATCTATTAGAGCAAAAAATTATCTACCAAATGATATGAAATATTTTGCGAAAGCGTTTCATTTATGAATATATTTTTTTAACTTGAAAAAACGCTCACGAATTATTCCTCAACCCAATAGATGGTGTTACTGATCGCTAGATTTTCAAACCGACAAACTAGACCGGCTGGTGTGTAACACGTTATTTCTGTTGTTTAATCAGTACTGCAAGCAAGGTTCGTGGTTTATGACTCAACCACCGTATTATTTAATAAAAAAAACTCTTGAATAATCAGCTGAAACATATCACAGTCAATACTTGAATATTAAAAATATAGTTTCACTTAAGTTATTTATTTTCATACACATAAGCTGTAACTCACATTCTTACACGAACCAATTAAATGTTAACTTATTTACTCACCTTTGTAGTACTTCAAAAAGTCACCGATAGATGAAATTGTATTACAAAATTTTAATCTACTTTCAATCAATAAAGGGTTAAATAATTCTATCCACTTGGAATCATTCTTAAAGTCACCAACAGATAACACTGTGACTAATTTGCTTATTTAACGCGAATATAATATTCGCATCTTTTGACTTACCTTAACATTATTTGTCTACTACAGTTCGTCCTAATCCCAGCTACTTTCGTTTTGACATGTAATTCTGAACAGAAATCAAGGGGTGTACTCACGGGGACCTTATGGCACCCACTTCTGCTATACCTTTTACGAATGAAATGGAATTTCAAGCCATTTCAGAAGCACCTATAAAACTAGATTTTTATGCTCGATATATTGACGATATTTTCATTGGCTGGTAGCGTTCGGTGAAATAATTTAAAAACTTGTATACACATTTCAATGTCCAACACACCGAAATCCAGTTTTCACTTGAAGCTTCACACACTCAAAATCGCCCCTACTTTATTTAGACTTTTTGATTAGCGTAGAGATGGTGGAAGTTGGTCTCATGAAACCAACACATTGTAGTGTATGTTTCAACTATTCTTCCGCCCATTCCACTGCTTTAAAGGAATCAGTGACTTATTATAAACTCATACGTGCCTAACGCCTCACTTATAACGACCAACGTAATTAAAACATTACTTCACGCTAATAACTATAATCGTACCAAGAAACACTGAAGTCAAATTAAACATTAATAAATATAAAACTACAAAAAAACACTTGTATTTCTATTAATTTTTGAAGTTGTTATCCACAAAACAATAACATCAATGTACATTTAAAAAAAGACGAAGTTTAAATGATTATTAGTAAAATCACCACTAGACCCACAACAATGTCCTGAAACTAATCAAAATAACAAAATATGTTATACAGATTTAACAAATTCATGTACAACTAATATTGTTGTGTATAAGCGACATTGTAACATCTGTGGCCTTTCGTACATTGGAGAAATTCAGTTCTATTTACGAAAAAATTATTGTACATCTAAGAAGTTGCCCACATAACGACTGCAGCACACACCTGGCTCACTCCTCCCGACAGTTCACAAGGATAACCAATTGCCAGAGATCTTACAGAACAAAAAACATAACTGACCGAACAACAGCTGAGAGCATGTTCTTTAGCATATAGAAACGAAGACTACACGAACGGCAGAACAGTTGGCCAATAATCAACATAACGAAATCTTGAAATTACAATCACGACAACATTTCAATATCAGTTAAATACTATATAAGTATATACGATCTATAAAAATGAAGGTGCATATATATATATTGTACTTTTTGTTTTATACTTCAATAAGAATGCTTTATTTATATTTTGTTGTTATTATTGACTCGTCACATTCCATAACCGCGTATCTCATGTTTATGTTCTCAATCCAACTGATACACCCTTACAGTTGGTTCTTTGTCTGAAGTGGGCCTAACACCGAAATGTTGCAAAATAAATCTACTTAATAAGTGTAGAAAGCACGTTTATCTATTTTCAATTTTATTAAAAGAACATTATCTTTAATAGATGAAATTAAATACTTTAAATTCAATTTCCTTCACCAGAACGTTAAAACAATACTATCCATTTGTAGTTTTTAAAAATCACTAAACAGATGACACTATATTAGCTACTTTTAATTTACTTTTTAGCAGAGTTAAAACAATTTTGTTTGTCAGTATAAGTTCCTGAAGTCACCAACATGTGACGAATGAATTAAATAATTTTATTTAACTCTCAGCCTTCAGAAGCTTAAAATATTTGTGCATTGAAGTGATTCCTTAAGTCACTAATAGGTGACACTATATTAGTTACTATTATGTCACTTCTCAAACTACAAAAGCTTAAAATATTTCTGTAAATGTGTCGTAGTTCCTAAAGGCCGACAGATGGCTGTATCAACTACTGCTATCTTCATTTTCACTACCAAATCAGCCAGCCCTTGCATTAATTTTCCAAGTCACCAATAGATGACACCTCCAACTAGACATCTCTGTGTAGTCAGGGGTAAACATATTACAAAATGATTTTAAAATTAAAATGCAATTATAGCTTCATTTGAAACCCAAAATAAATGAGCAAGTTAGTGCAACAAAAGTATACAGCTTTCCTTCAGTGATCAGGTATGGTTTCACATACATTTTCTGTTCTTATTAAAACAGCATCAAGCCTCAGGTTGTAGTTAATGTTTTTGTATGCTAAATAACACTATCTGAGGTATACGAATTAATTAAAATAAGGCTAGTGAAAAAAAACAAAAAAAAACACCAAAACAATAGTACAAATAAAAACATTTTCTTGGTTTAGCTACATGCAATGTGCCTGGAAGTTCATAAAAAAGGCTATAAGTTAATAACAATTTTTAATAAGCCTTAAACTTTCTTTAATACTTATTATTCAAACGATTCATATAGAACATGACTGTACTAAGCATAACTGCCAGATGTTAGTAATGCTTTCTATCCTATAGTTACTGGTAAAATTTAAACTGAAGATATTTGTGTAAACTGTAAAACCAATATGGTTTGTTAAACGATATACAGAAAGCAGCACGACCTGCAACTATGACGCTTCTAAAATAAAAATGTTAATTTAATTCAAGACTTTTCACTACTAGTTATAATGTTTGTTTTAATTCAAGACTTTTCACTACTAGTTATAATGTTTGTTTTAATTCAAGACTTTTCACTACTAGTTATAATGTTTGTTTTAATTCACGACTTTTCACTACTAGTTATGATGTTTGATGTTCTCTTAATGATATAAACATAATCAGCTAGCAGCCAGCTATCATTTTATGAGTTTCCAAATCATATACCACAAAAAATGATAAGCAAGGGGTTTATCAAGTGACATTTCTTTGACTATTATGCTTAAGGATAAGATAAGATAAAAAGGCAGATAATTACTGGAACCTTTCCCACACTACCTGTGCATATGATAGGAAGCATATAGGTATGATGTAAGTCACAACCTGTTCAGGTTCAGGATATTAAAACCAATAACAAGAAAGTTGAATGCATTAGTCATTATTATGGGAGAAAGTTTTAGTTAGAATTTGTTACAGGCCATTAGATAAAATTAATGAGAAATGTTACAGTGAGATAAAGAATTGAGCTACTAATGAGAATATAAATATAAATTATACCCTTAGGAGACTTTAATTTGAAGCTTATAGACTGGGAAATGTTAGAAGTTAAATTATCATGGATACAGGTTTCTTGAAACTATTCAGGATGTCTTTATTTAACAACTAGATAGAAAATGTACCAGAAACAATGCTATTTTACATTTATTATTAACTTCTAATAGTAATAAAATAATGGTTATGTTAGTGATTGGGAGCAATTGATTAGTGTTTGATAAGATTTGATGTTTTGCTGTGTATGGAAATAAAGAATAATGAGATTGTGATTATAAATTTAAAAAAAAATTAAAAATGACACAAGAACTGGACAACAGAATCTATTTAGATACTGATCAAATGTGGAAAAAATTTTAAATACATTTTCAAATGTTCAGGATAGGCATGTTTCTTTGAGTTAAAAATGGTGGCTGCAAGTAAACAAACCAAGTGAACTCAAAATAATATGCAGTATAAAATTATGGAATAGCATCATAAATATAAGAAGCTTAAATTTACTGCATGATGGGAAATTTGGATAACTACAGAAAATTAAGAGAGTTGGTCAAATGGTAAATTATGAAATAAAAATTATATGAAAAAAGATGGCTGAAAACCTAAGATTAAATAATAATGATTTCTTTAAATACATTAAGCCTTTTGATGCAGATGGTCACCCAGGGCAACACACAAAAGAACACAGTTGGCAGCATTTGTTACCATAACAACCCCTTGTCTGTTTGGCAAAAATAATATTCATTTAATTTTCTAATCCTAAATAGTCACCTAGCAACTGAAAATAATGTTTTGGAAAATCCCCATTGTAGTTTCATATGAAAAATGATGTTATTTACCACTAGCAACTATAAAGATTCCAAATGCAAAAAAATCTATAATGTTTTGAATATTTAAAACTGGCATCAATGTCACAGGTGAAGCACAAAAATATTATAATGAATGACAGTGTCAGAGATGATGTGCAGTTATCAAACTATGATGTTAATAATGATTCTGGTAGTTACCCTTCCATGTACCCAGAGTTGAGCACAAGGGAGAGGACAGCAGAGTGCTCACACACTTTCCAGTGCTGTAGATAAACAAAAAGGAAAGGTAAGAAGAAAAGCTGATATTATGTTACTTATCTCAGGATTGGCTGCAGAAAACACTTGTAGTTATACAACAAAACCTTCAAGTACAACAACAACAACATGCAACTGATGGTTGACAGAGTTATGATGATTTTGATTTATATGAAAATGATAGGTTACCAGAGCATAACCATCAACGTGATGTGCTTATGGATACTACACACTTTCAACCAGTAGCTTATTTTCAATTTTGTTTTCCAGGCAAACTTTTCTAACTTGTTTCACAACAAATAAACTGCTATGCTGAACAGCTTTTTTTTGACAATCCTTTTAAAATTGCTTCCAAGTCTCAATTTCACAAATGGGTTAATAGAAACAAGTATTAACTGAAAGTCTATATAGCATTGCAGATTGCAATAGGACTGTACCAGAAAATTTAATTTTAGAACTATCAGGGAACCTCTTAGCTCTCCTTTCACCATCCAGTGAAATGATGTCAAGAGATAGATTTGAACTAATAACTTCCTTATTTTTAACATAATAAAAGAAAAAAATATGAAAAACAATTGTTCTAGTAAAAATATTTCAGTATAAATATATATTCAGTAGTGTAGCAGAAAAACACAACTAAAACTACTAATATCAAAACAACTGTACACATATTTGTTTAAAGATGTAAAAAATGATGGTGCTGGGGTTGAGAAATTTAGATTAAAACACAAAAAATATTTCTTAAACTAAACATACAAACTCAAATAAACATATAAAAAGTTGCATTAATATTTATACAGAACTTTTATTTTAATTTTGTTATTAACTACATTCTTATTTTTTGTACAAGTTTATAACTTTGTGGCAGTAGAGGCAGTAGAGAAGACAACTACTAAATTAACAAATTCTAACTGATAGTTTATCAAAGTGAACTAGTTTATAAAATTACAATAATAATTTTCTCAGAAAACACTTTAAATTCATTCCTCTACAAAATATTTATTGAAAACAAAGAAAATCTCTGTGTATTCTGTAATTGTTTATTGTTATTTGTCTCTAGATTTCATACAATATTGTTTGAAAAAAATAAATAACAAAATTAGTTTTATACGTATTACGTACAAAAACATTACAGAATACATGAAAGGCTTGCCAAAAAATTATATAAAGTTTATACCTGAGATTTGACGAAATTCTCACGTTCAACCTCCAAACTGTTCGCCCTCCGCTGGGACAAAACTCTTGGAAGGGAAGGAAGTGAGGACATAGTTAATGAGAGAGTTGACTGACGGTAAAAAGCCAAAACTATAATACCTCCCACTTCTTCAAAGTCAGCTCTGCACTTTTGTTTTTTAATTAAACACTTCTTCAAATTATTAGGCAACTATATTGCCAATTAATACATCAATCGTGTGACAACTAGACGATAAAATCCTTTTCACCAATTTTTTGATGTCAACAGAGGCGGAAATGACAACAGCGCCATCTGTCCAAACTACTTTATAAGGCTGAAATTAAATGTCATTTTGTACCTGTACATAACGTACATGTCACTTGTAGTTTAACTTTTTCTACTCATATCTTCTGAATAGTTTGAATTAAGCTCAGTTTTCAACATGTATTATAGATCAGATAAAAAGCGGATATAAACAGTTTAGTGGCGTTCAGTTCTGTAGAAATAAGTCCACCTCACCGTTGGTACAAAAATAATAATCTTAATGTAAAATAGTACACATGGAATAACGTTTTTTTTAGGAATTAGCTTCTAAAATACTTGATAGTTTAATTTAGCATACATTGAAGAAGATGTTTAGTATTGTATGTGTGTGTGTATTTGTGTAGTACATACAAGACTGAAAAGTGTTCTCACTATTTTAACTTCCTGGTATTATTTTTCACAACATTTTGCGCATTTTTTTCTCTCATTTTTCCATAACCATTTTATAAACTAACCGGATAATATCCCAATAAAAATATTTTCACACCACAAAGTACGTTTTAAGCCAACTTTAACTGAGACTTTACAAGTTCTCTGGAGAGATAAATGTCCTTCATTTGTAATTATGACTGAAATACTCCACTCTGTGTAAAGTATAAGCAAATAAAACTCAATCACTTTACGCGAAGCTAGAATAAGCGAACCAAAGATCAGACAGTGCTGTTAACAAATAGCAAAAGTACGGTTTAAGCGACTACTGCAATTAGATTCAAATAATTGTTAAAGCATTGCATTTTGTACTGTTCAAAACTGGTTGAATAACAAAACACTCAAATTATCTAATTGTTTTAAGGTCACAGAAAATAAAATTCCACTTCTTGTTTGATATATGAAAAGAATGTCAGAATTGAAAAATCCACAGACGACAATAGTAGCAAATAAAATAGAATAATCTAAAAATAGTAGCATTTGCGTGCGCGTACAGTATGTATTCTATCAATTCACTTGATTCAATAAGATCCTTAGAATGCAGTAGGTTTCAAGGAGAAAGGGGTATAAACTACATAATACATACTTCAGAAGGATAAATACTCAACACATTATCCGCTTAAGCTTTATTCACAACTTTGTGAGAAAAATTTAATGGAAGATGTTACATCATGAATTTATCATACATAAGACACTCAATTTATCCTTGAATAGAATTATTCGCAAAACAACACAAATTTACAGTACGTTTGGAGCAAATAACCTATTTTTTGACACAATATACGTAATTTCAACAAGCGTGTGAAACAAAAACACTGTTAATAACAACCCCTCCTAACATACAAAAAACATATGGATGTAATGATTCTAGTTTCAGTGCTCTCTATTACACACATTGCAATTTCTTTTACCTTTTGTTCTTGGAAAATCAAAAGAGAGGCACAAAACATATCTGTCTACTTCAATATGTAAAGTGAGTCGCGAAACGTCTTATCGTGGTATAAGATCTCATCTATATTGATTGAAATATAGAGAAATGACAATTAAAAACACCAACTTTGCGAAATATTTCGATCTTTGATTCTTGCAAAATGGCAAAAATGTCTGTTTCAATCTGTAGAAGTTGTCGTAAGACATCTTTGTGTAAACTCTCGTGTGTATTGGTTGAAATATAAAATATAATGCTACAAACCGGATTTCGATACCACTGGTGAGCAGACTACAGATAACCATTGTGTAGCTTTGTGCTTAACTTTAAACAAACAAACCAAAATATACAAACACGGATCGGCATGGCCAGGTAGGTTAAGGCGTTCGACTCGTAATCTGAAGATCGTGGGTTTGAATCCTCATCACACCAAACATACTTGCTCTTTCAGCCGTTGGGGCGTTATACGTTACGGTTAATCCCATTATTCGTTAATAAACGAGTAGCCAAGGGTTTGCGGTGGGTGGTGATGACTAGCTGCCTTCTCTCTAGTCTTACACTGCTAAATTAGGGACGACTAGCGTAAATAGCCCTCGAGTAGCTTTGCTCGAAATAAAAAAAACAACAACAAACAAACACGGAACCTAAAACACAGAAAATAAAACCCATTTAAAGATTCTATGTTACAAAAATACAAATGATTTTAAAGAGAGAAAATATATGGAAGCTAAGCTTTACTCATAAATTAACAAAAACCAAAAGTTAACAGCGACAGTGGGTGGTACATGTGACTAAACCACCGTTCGTAAAACAACTCAACGTACCAATACACTTAACGTTATTACCTTTAGTTTAACATTTGCGTACTTTAGAGTATCACACAATCTTGCAGTTTGTTTTAATACTGTTGGTAAAGTTTGCATCCTTTCAACTTTAATTTTTGTTTCTTAGCGCCCTTGTGTTTTTATAGTCAATTGTTGTTTAATATTTCGTACAAATGATATACTTCATATATTAGTACAGCTGTATAGTTAATATTATAATTATACAACTGATGATATCAGAATAATAATGAAATAATAAAAGTAATAATCTAAAATTGTTAGAAGGTAAGTTACAGCAGACTCGAGAAATAGAACATTAAAGCAGTTTTATAATTTAACAAGTATTCTAATATTACACAGTTGTATGTATCAACCTTGAAGAAGACGCATAGGCGGAACGTTGGTTAAAATAAAAAAGTTATTTTATAATTACCTGGAATACAAAGGTCGTTGTTTCTCTTCTCTTTTCCAAAATAAGAATTTGTAGCTTGAATAAATAGTGTTAACACTATGTCTTAAATTTTTAAGTTGTAGTCATAAGATGACTGGTATGAGAATCAAAACTTTAATTAAAATAACGTACAAAACAACGTTTCAACCTTCTTAAGTCATCTCCAGGTTGACAAAGAGATTTTGCAACTGACCATTACTGGGCACATGTCTTAAGTACGACATTAACCAGAGTGTTTCTGTATTTTTGAATATCCTTATTTCTTCTTTTTAACTTAACAATTTTTAATAACTTCGTTTTAAAATCTTTGAAATTATCTACTACTGCTAAATTATGGACGACTAGTGCAGATAACCATCAAACTGTTTTAGTTTGTCTTGAGGTTTAAGAACAAAATGATAAATCAACAGCTTATTAACGTCCGAAACTGTGTCAACTAAAAGTAAAAATCTATTTCATTGCCGTCCCCTGGGGTGAGAGCGGTAAGTTTAAGAGTTTACAGCGCTAACATTTGGGACTCGATTA
Organism: Tachypleus tridentatus; assembly: GCF_004210375.1. NCBI lineage: Eukaryota > Metazoa > Arthropoda > Merostomata > Xiphosura > Limulidae > Tachypleus > Tachypleus tridentatus. Next base: position 16,392,563 of record NW_027467777.1, read on the forward strand.
CAGGGTGGTTTTGCGTTAAACGCACAAAAACCTTCTCCCCGTTGTATTTCGTTGAAAAAAAAAACACTTTAAAACTTCAATGTCGTCTCATTATTTTTTTCGTTACTGGTCAGACATGACTTATTTGTTAGTGTGCCTATATTGTCATAAAAGTCTCTCCACACTTGATCTGGAGGTAAGTTGTAAGAGTGAATGTACAATTCCATTATTCTATCATTCAAGAGTAGACCATCAACTGATGACGAGTGTTGTTGCCTGTCTGCCTTTCCTCTAGTCTAAGATAATAAATAAATTTCCGTTTAAGATAATAAATGACAATAAACAAATAGTCCCTGTATATCTTTGGATAAACATTCTAAATACCAATCGATTTATCTTTCACATTATCATATGAAAGTTTCAAACTTGTTCAAAAATTTCATAAAATGAAAAATCAACACAAATACAAACAATTTAACACAGTTTATTTTGTATACACGTTGAATTAAGTAATCCACTGTTAAATATATATGCAAAACGGCTCGTTTGGGTTGAAAATATTTTACATAGAAGGTCGAAACGTTGTTCGCTCTTCTATGTAAAATATTTTCAACCCAAACGAGCCGTTTTTCATATATATTTCTCAACAAGTGAGTTTCTCGACATCACTGATTATTAATGCACTGTTAGTTTTAAGGCTTATTTACACACATCATCTGATTTCAATTTCAATTAGATGGCGCGACTAAACACACCATTTTTGCGTTATTAAGACTAAGGCTAATATGGCATATAATTTAGAAACGTATATTTTAAAGTTATTTTTTAAACGCCACTTTTAAACGTGTTTTTTCATCTAATATTACAGTTTTATAAGTCAAAACATCTAACTGAAGTTTCTTACTCCGTATGAGCAGCAGGAAATATTCAAAAATCTTAAAAGTGTTTGGTACAACACAAGCTTTACGCATACAATACCTAACATATTTTACTTAATATATTTGTGGAACACGAAAACCACAAAAAACAAAGAGATTATTTTGTAAGTTTATTGTGAACTTAAAAAGATTCCACAGCTATTAACGGATTGAAGAGTAATTTATTCACGAAACTGATACTCAATACATCAATACAGCACGTTACGTTGTAAACGGTTTAAGGACGAGCTTTCTCATGAAATCGGCATTTATTAAAATTATATATAAGTATGGTTTTCAACAAATTTAAGTCTGGTATCATTATAGTATTAAACGCTTTTTGTTAATTTTTTTGAAAATCAAAAACAACTTTGAGTGGTATTTTGTCTATTACTCACAATGGTTTGCTCGATATAATATTTTGGTCATTCACAAATAAAACACCACATAAATCAAACGATAAAATATACATTCACGTTATAATATTTCTTCCAAAGTCTAAAGCTATTTTACCAGCAGCTGGCTATTCACAGTCTCCACAAAGGTGTATACGAACTAGGACGATCTAAAATTTTGTTCTTTGTAACAAACTAAAATTTAAAGTTTGTGTTGCAGTTTATGTTTAGATTTATTAAAATATTAACATAACTTTAGATTAGTGGTCTACAATGTATGTTAAAGTCGTTATTGGGTAAATCAGTATGTTTTAAGGTTTTTGTACAAATTGGTATTGTCTGGTGGCAAAGTAGTAAGTAGACAAGAATATCCTAAAGTTTATGTCCAGCATGGTGCGGTTGGATTGTACTCCATTTTATCTTTAGGTTTATTTCCAGGTTGGTATAATTTTGATGGTAAAAATGTGGTGTAGCTTATCTTGAGGTTTATTTTCAGGTTGGAATTGTTCGATGATAAATCATTGGTTTCGTTTGTCCAGCTTTTATGACCAACTGATATGGCTGTTGTGTGTTAAAGCTGGTTTTAGATAATGTGGCTTTGGTGACAAGTTTTGTCAATAATGAAAAGTGGTAAAGCTAGTTGTGTAGTTTCGGGAGGTTTTTAGAGGAAAAGCAAGAGGCTAATTGTTACAACTCTGGTAAGTAGTTTTCAATACGTTTTATAAACTTTGATTTTTTCATTGACGTTTACAGATAATTTTATATCTTTGAAAATGAAGAAAACTAATAAAAAGAACTGTAAATTTTTTATCCACTGAATATTCGTAATACTTTTGATATGTATATAAGCATTTAAAGCAGAATTCTATAAAAAAAAACAATATTTTTTTCCAAACGAAGCTACAGTTATATAATTAAACATTATAAAAATTATTCTAGGTTAACAGTTAATCACTAGATTAATCTTTGAAATGTAAAATAATATCTCAGTCCATTTTATTTTCCATAAATCTGAACACACTAGTAATTTCAAATATGACATTACAAGCAGGTTATTGCAGTCTCCTACCAAATTCACGATTCTTGTCACTTGTCCAGCGTTTCTTGTATGGTTTGTTGTTTTTCATGATTACTTCCAGGTTGGTATGGTCTTTGTGGTAAAATCTGTGGTTTGTCTTGAGGATTATTTTCGGTTTGGTATGAACTAAGTGGCACATTCTGTGGTTTGTGTTGGTGGTCAGGTCCAGGTTTGTATGGAACTGGTTGCAAAATCTCTGGTTTGTTTAGGTCAGTTACTTCTGGTCGAAGTAGTCCTGATGGTACAACCTGCGGTTTGTGTTGGTGATCATGTCCAGGCTGGTATGGATCTGGTCTGTTTAGGTCAATCACTTCTGGTCGAGATTGACCTGGAGGTACAATCTGTGGTTTGTATCGGTGATCATGTCCAGGTTGGTGTGGATCTGGTCTGTTTAGGTCAACCACTTCTGGTCGAGATGGTCTTGGTTCTGGTAATACAATCTCTGGTCTGTTTAGGTCAGTTACTTCTGGTCGAAGTAGTCCTGGTGGTACAATCTGCGGTTTGTGTTGGTGATCATGTCCAGGCTGATATGTACCTGGTATGTTTAGGTCAACCACTTCTGGTCGAGATGGTCTTGGTTCTGGTGGTACAATTTCTGGTCTGTTTAGGTCAATCACTCCTGGTCCAGATGGACCTGGTGGTAGAATTTGCGGTTTGTGTTGGTGGTCATGTCCAGGTTTGTATAAAACTGGTTTGTTTAGGTCAATTACTCCTGGTCGAGATGGTTTTGGTTCTGGTGGTACAATTTCTGGTCTGTTTAGGTCAATCACTCCTGGTCCAGATGGACCTGGTGGTAGAATTTGCGGTTTGTGTTGGTGGTCATGTCCAGGTTTGTATAAAACTGGTTTGTTTAGGTCAATTACTCCTGGTCGAGATGGTTTTGGTTCTGGTGGTACAATCTCTGGTCTGTTTAGGTCAATCACTTCTGGTCGAGATAGACCTGGTGGTAGAATTTGCGGTTTGTGTTGGTGGTCACGTCCAGGTTGGTATAAAACTGGTTTGTTTAGGTCAATTACTCCTGGTGGAAATGGTCTTGGTTCTGGTGGTACAATTTCTGGTCTGTTTAGGTCAATCACTTCTGGTCGAGATGGACCTGGTGGTAGAATTTGCGGTTTGTGTTGGTGGTCATGTCCAGGTTTGTATAAAACTGGTTTGTTTAGGTCAATTACTCCTGGTCGAGATGGTTTTGGTTCTGGTGGTACAATTTCTGGTCTGTTTAGGTCAATCACTTCTGGTCGAGATGGACCTGGTGGTAGAATTTGCGGTTTGTGTTGGTGGTCATGTCCAGGTTTGTATAAAACTGGTTTGTTTAGGTCAATTACTCCTGGTCGAGATGGTTTTGGTTCTGGTGGTACAATCTCTGGTCTGTTTAGGTCAATCACTTCTGGTCGAGATGGACCTGGTGGTAGAATTTGCGGTTTGTGTTGGTGGTCACGTCCAGGTTGGTATAAAACTGGTTTGTTTAGGTCAATTACTCCTGGTCGAGATGGTTTTGGTTCTGGTGGTACAATCTCTGGTCTGTTTAGGTCAATCACTTCTGGTCGAGATGGACCTGGTGGTAGAATTTGCGGTTTGTGTTGGTGGTCATGTCCAGGTTGGTATAAAACTGGTTTGTTTAGGTCAATTACTCCTGGTCGAGATGGTTTTGGTTCTGGTGGTACAATCTCTGGTCTGTTTAGGTCAATCACTTCTGGTCGAGATGGACCTGGTGGTAGAATTTGCGGTTTGTGTTGGTGGTCATGTCCAGGTTTGTATAAAACTGGTTTGTTTAGGTCAATTACTCCTGGTCGAGATGGTTTTGGTTCTGGTGGTACAATCTCTGGTCTGTTTAGGTCAACCACTTCTGGTCGAGATGGACCTGGTGGTAGAATTTGCGGTTTGTGTTGGTGGTCATGTTCAGGTTTGTATAAAACTGGTTTGTTTAGGTCAATTACTCCTGGTCGAGATGGTTTTGGTTCTGGTGGTACAATCTCTGGTATGTTTAGGTCAATCACTTCTGGTCGAGATGGACCTGGTGGTAGAATTTGAGGTTTGTGTTGGTGGTCATGTCCAGGTTGGTATAAAACTGGTTTGTTTAGGTCAATTACTCCTGGTCGAGATGGTTTTGGTTCTGGTGGTACAATCTCTGGTCTGTTTAGGTCAATCACTTCTGGTCGAGATGGACCTGGTGGTACAGTCTGTGATTTATATTTGTGGTTATTTTGAGATTGGTATGGCTCTGATGGCAAGATTTGGGAATTCTGCACATTAGTTTGTGTCAATCTCGTTCTATCATTCGTTTCTTCTTTCTGTTGACAACCTAGAAGAAGAAGTACATAAAATGTTTGATATAAATTACAGGTCTCGGCTGAAGAAAACACTGAATGAGTAAACTGCAAATGTTTCTAATTATCCTTCAGAAAGTAAAATTATTGGTAAGACAGCTTCTAACTGTGACTCTATGGTCCACTTAAAACTAAAATTAGAAACCAGAATATAATTTGCCTTTACCTCTAAAGAAAATAGTGTTAAGTAGGATATAGTTATCCCCGTGATAGTCACACCACCAAAGGCGGATTTTCAATGACAACAAGGATGGATATATATAATAACGAAAACAATTAACCTGGAATGTAACAGATCAGGATAGAGATGAGTCTCAATATAAACCATAGAGCAGCTATTGAGATTGTCTTTAGAAAGATGGCATTGTGATACTATATCTTTATGATTATAGATCTATTTATTTCCATCTGCAACAGTTTAGCACCAGTCAAATAACAAGATTTCTTCCTTACAGTTGCAGAATTCCATAAAAAAAAATATTTGTCAGTACACATTCTAGTTAGCATTGTGATTTTAAACCGTTTTGATTATTGTGACCATGTACTCAATATAAGTAACAGGAATTTAGTTATATTAATTTTACTATTGTCGGCCCGGCATGGCCAAGCATGTTAAAGCGTGCGACTCGTAATCTGAGGGTCGCGGGTTCGCATCCCCGTCGCACCAAACATGCTCGCCCTTTCAGCCGTGGGGGCGTTATAATGTGACAGTCAACCCCACCATTCATTTGTAAAAGAGTAACCAAGAGTTGGCGAAGATGGTGACGACTATCTGCCTTCCTTGTAGTCTCACACTACTAAATTAGGGACGGCTAGCACAAATAGCCCTCGAGTAGCTTTGTGCGAAATTCAAAACAAACAAATTTACTATTGTTTTATTGTTAAGGAGTTAGGCACAAACTTTTATTTCTCCATTAATATTCTTAACGTTTTTCTAGCAATAATATCTATTTCAATTTTAATTCAGTACCATCTGTGCTCTCCACATTCTCTTTATTTCCATAATTCTACCTTCTTTCTTCCAATCTTCCAGTAAACAAGGACAGGACTCAGCAGGGATCCTTGTGGAAAGCCAGAGCTGTTTTCAAAATTTTTAGATGTCCATTTGTTAAATTTCAAGTTGAAACATTTGTTGTTCAGTCAATATCAATCGAATTAGAATGTCAAACTCCCTCCCTTCCGCAGCATTTATTTTCATTGCCAAAATTCCAGTAATTAGTTACTTATCAACGTCAAATAGCCCATCATAAAATGTTGAAAAACATGAATACATTGACGGATGTTTTGTGTGACTGTCTCTACAGTTGAAATATTTCCCTCCCACCTTCATAGGCAGATAATCTCGCAAATAGGGCTTCAACGATTTTTTGTTGCTATCTTTTGTATGAGCTTTACCCATACATTTATTATTGATATTTAAATTTTTTAAATGTTTGATTAAAAAAAACACTGATATTGAGAAGGTTCTTCTCTATTTTCTCCTCCTTTGATTATTTCAACGAGCTTCACTTTCTTTTTCATGGAGAGTGTTTTGATATTGGAGTATCTCACCTTCTCTGGGCATGATACAAAATCCTTCTTTATTGTTCAAATAATTTCTTTATATTCATCCAAGGGCCTGGCATGGCCTAGCGCGTTAAGGCGTGCGCTTCGTAATTTGAGGGTCGCGGGTTCGCACCCGAGTCGTGCCAAACATGCTCGCCCTCCCAGCCGTGGGGGCGTTATAATGTTACGGTCAATCCCACTATTCGTTGGTAAAAGAGTAGCCCAAGAGTTGGCGGTGGGTGATGATGACTAGCTGCCTTCCCTCTAGTCTTACACTGCTAAATTAGGGACGGCTAGCACAGATAGCCCTCGAGTAGCTTTGTGCGAAATTGCAAAACAAAACATATTCATCCAATGTCACTCGCTATACTGACTGTGGGCAACTTTCTGTTGAATTTTCTCCTGTCATGTTCATCTCACAGAGGCTTACCCGTTTTCTTGTAACCGGCTTGTATATCTCTGCAAGAAGGCGTTACTGTTTTTTTAATCAATTCTAATTATTCTCCACTTGATTATTTGATCTCCTGTGGTCTTGCTGTACATCTACTTTACACCATTTTTATAATTTTTATAAGCTTTCAAAATAATATTGTTTCATATAACTTCCTTTTATTTCTCGTTGTAATTTTTGAAGTGGCTTTAATGAATTATTTTATTTTCTGCTTGTTATAATTTTTGACGACTTTATGTATGCTTGATACTGAAGACTGAGGTCTTCTCTTTTTAGACTTAATCCATGACTCCTGTCTGTAGTTAGGGTTAACTGTGACTATCATCTTTATTCTCGTTCCTGACTTATACGAGCTTTTCTCACTACCCTGCTGTATTGGAGTAAGTGTTTGAGATGGCTTTCTCTTGACTCTAATAAGTATATGGTTTAGGCCTCTGTTTGTCAGCTCAGTGAATGCAGTAGATGCAACAAGAATGAAATCTGCAGTTTAATCATATTTTACTTTTCGTCTGTTCTTGTTGAGAAGGCATCATTGTGAACTATAATATGGTTGATTCTTTGCCGGGCAGCTTCCACTCTTATTTTGATCAGTATCAAACCAGAGAGGGTTCCAAGCTTTAAAATTGCCTATAATGACAACTCTTGTGCTGATACTGACGAAAAAATTTAGCAGACTAGTCCATTTTCCCCTTTGTCACAATGCCATTGAAAATATATAAGCCGACCAGAACGTATTCCTTATTGTTGATATTCACACTTTCAGAGTATTTGATCCCACTGAGATTTGAAGAAATGGAACTTGTTATCATTCTATTTTGACATATACAAGGATGATAAATCCTCTTCTGATGTCTTCCTCAACTGCCGATGATTTAAAATGCTGTAATGTCCCAGCCATATAATGGTTTCTCCCGTAGCTTTAGTTCTTGCACCAATATGACGTTGTTGTCATCAACAGTTTCCATCGATCGTTCTCCCCATTTTGTTATTATTAACACAGTTCTTCAAACAGCATGTTAGTTCAGTGTTACTTATATCGTAAAGTTAGGCTTATACTTTGGAACCTACTACAATCTGTAGTGTGTATATAGCGTATACTATGGACGTTACAATCTGTGATGTTTATATAACGTCTACTAAAAGAAATAAATCGCTTTCATTTCATTAAGACAGTTGCATTTTGCATTATTTATACCAAATAATAAAAAAGAACCTGCTCGGCGATGGAAACCTTTACAAAAGTATATATTTGTTAGGACTAAAAATACCAACAAAAATGTTAGGTTACAACCCTTCAAAATGTGATAAAAATCTAAACGTACTTATACTAATTTAGAATTTCTAGTACGTCAATACACGTATATATATTCCATATGCTACTAACGAAACAAACAATATAAGATAAATGCCACGCTCCAAAAACAGTTAAGACTTCTTGTGAAAGATAGTATTTAATTGTTTCTAATGTAACAAACGATAAATATACATATGCAAGTCATCAGATTCTAAAACTCTCAGGAAATAAATAAACTTCATAAGTAGACTAACGTGTAGCCTGTCAAAAACGACAGGGTAAGTGCCCACAGAATACCCTGACCTGTAGGGTAAACGCACCTTAAAGGAGCCCAAACAGAAATGGTAGCATTAAAATAAAACTTTGAAATACATAAACATTAATGCACGTGCACGACATTTGTTTGTTTTTTTTTAAGTTGGAAAAAAAACTACCAAAATATCAATTGTGGCGCTTTATTGTAGTTATCTATTGTTTATTGTAAATTTATTATTTGTTTGAACTTCGCGCAAAGCTGCACGAGGGCTATCTGCGTTAGTCGTCCCTTATTTAACAGTGTTAGACTAGGTTTGTTTGTTTATTAGATTTTAAATTTCGCGCAAAGCTACTCAAGGGCTATCTGCGCTAGCCGTCCCTAATTTAGCAGTGTAAGACTAGAGGGAAGGCAGGTAGTCATCACCACCCACCGCCAACTCTTGGACTACTTTTTTACCAACGAATAGTGGGATTGACCGTAACATTATAATGCCCCAATGGCTTAAAGGGTGAGACTTTTTATTGCGACGAGGATTCGAACCACTCGACCCTCGGATTGCGAGTTGAATGCCCTAATCGCCTGGTCATGCCGGGGAAGTACTTAAGTTTTCGAGAAAAAAAAAAGACTTTTATTGCGAAACTGTGTGCACAATAACAAATTACTTGTTATAAAGCCTAAACTGGTATATGTCTATTTCTAATCCGTCACTTTTATGTCTTTCTGGTTTTTGTTATGCAGATAACTATATAACCATAATAAAAAAAAGAGAAATATTCCAGTTGAAACTATATTTGAATACTTAGAAAAATATTTGTTTCAGAAATGGTAAATTGTGTGTTTTTCTTATAGCAAAGCCACAAAGGACTATCTGCTCAGCCCACCGAGTGGAATCGAACCCCTGATTTTAGCGTTGTAAATCCGGAGACATACCGCTGCGCTAGCGGGTGGCCAGAAATGGTAAACAATACATAATAAATATACGAGAAAATAAATAACATATTTACAGATTATAATTATTAAATATCTAATCTGAAGATAATAAAAATTAAATATCTGCTTTTCTTTTGTACAGACCTTCCAGTTCTCCATTATTGCATTCCTTTCTCAATACTTGCAAGGTTTTGACATGCGCCGCAACTAAATGTACTTCTAGAAACAGCAGGACTGAAACTGTTCTAATGACTTTCGTGATCTTCATGTTTGACTTCTATTAGCCTGAATTATTCTGGTCTACATGTCGTAAAAGGACGGGCTTAATATATAAATAGTCCTTTTTGACGTAACAACTGTTTCCTTCCTCACATACTCCATCTATTTCCAATGTGTTCATGCTTACGTATGTAGACATGTTTTGTGAGTAAAGTTTTTCGAAACCCACTTGAAGTAAAAATGTATCTCAAGATGGCTGGTATGGGTAATAAAACTTGAATTAAAATAAAATACAGAACAACGTTTCGACATTCTTAGGTCATCTTCAGGTTAACCTGAAGTTCATGGTTTGAGGCCCGTTATCACAAAAACGTGATATGTGCTTTAGGGTGACTATTTTTCCTTTAACCTATCAGTAGACGATTAGGAAGGTAGTTCTTTACGTAGATTCGCCAGAAAATTTAGAATCAAACACTTGCATTAAATAGTAGTTATTAACTTACTAAACTGATGGAATTATACCTTCTCAATACTTTAACTGTAATACAAGTTTGAGTCTTTTCCCTATATTCACACCATAATTAAGAATCTTTGTACCATCCCGTTTAAAAAAAAGCACTCTAATTGTATCAACTTTTTTCAAAGCGGTCATGGAAAAATACAAAACTTTTCTTTAAATAAAATGTATTATATTAACAATATTAAAATTCCCTATGTTCGTTACCAAAGATATCTTGTTTTACACAAAATAACATATGCCGTTTATCTTGCTCCACACGAATTAATTTGTTTCTTTGAAATTAAACATAAAGTTACACAACGTGCAATCTATGCTCTGCTCACTACAGGAATCGAAACTTTGTTTCTAGCGTTGTAAGTCCTCACATATACCTCTGGTGTCACTAAGATACTGTTTACCCTGCTCCACACACATTGAGCTATACAGATTATATCTTGTTCCACACAAAGTGAGCTATACAGATTATATCTTGCTCCACACAAAGTGAGGTATACAGATTATATCTTGCTCCACACAAAGTGAGCTATACAGATTATATATTGCTCCACACACATTGAGCTATACAGATTATATATTGCTCCACACACATTGAGCTATACAGATTATATCTTGCTCCACACAAAGTGAGATATACAGATTATATCTTGCTCCACACACATTGAGCTATACAGATTATATATTGCTCCACACACATTGAGCTATACAGATTATATCTTGCTCCACACAAAGTGAGATATACAGATTATATCTTGCTCCACACAAAGTGAGGTATACAGATTATATATTGCTCCACTCAAGTCAAGATATTTTAAAATATGCTGGCTGATAAATAATGTTGGGTATGGAATGACTTAGTCATTAGTGTGTCCAGACTGTGATTCCGAGGATTCATGGTTTGTGTTCCGATGCTGCAGAAATTAGCTTTATATTTTGGGGTTGTAGCATACTATTTCAACAGATACAAAAAGCCCAGTGTTTGATAGTGTGTTATAAGCTGGTTGCCTTTCTATTAGTCTATAAAAACAAACATTCTTTACAAGCAGGTGAAAGCGACAACTATATAACTACGTCATTATCGTGTCTGTAAGAACGAAAACTATGGTAAACACACCACATGAATGCCGACTAAATAAGTGTTACTAAACTAGAGCACACTTACTGCGTGTGACATAATCCCGTATACACAGTCGATGTCTGGAAGAGATTAAGATTAGACATATACTAATTTTTTGGTTGTTATTATGTTGATCAAAATGGTTATATACATATATTTATATTAACACCATGTTTTCATGTGTCTGTATATTTATATATATATATACACACACACACCATGTTTTAATGTATATATACACTACAACCATAGTTACATATATATGCATATATTTATTCGTATTCACACACATTAACATGTTTAAAATATGGTTAATACAGAACTGTCAACCTGAGATTATTCCATAAAAATGTGCTCCGCCCTTTGGATCCGCGGATGCTCTTTTAAGCAAAGACTGGACCCTACTATCTGGGCAGTTGAGAATAATCTAAGAGTTAGCGAAGTAGCTTTTCCTCTAGTCTATAAGTTCAAAATTAAGAGTGATTAATTCTTCAGTTACACTGCATGAAAATTGTGGAACAAGAAGTTTCGGAACAAGAAGAAAATCACGCCATAAAACAGAATTTCGCTGCTAATATAATGGTTTCCTTTTTCATTTTACTTGGAAGTCTATCCTGTACTTTCTTGGAGTATGGAATCCGGTATTTTTTCATACTAATTTTACACACTAGCCTTTTCTACATATTTATACTTGATCCTAGAAACAGGAAGTGCGAGATGATAAAGTTCACTGGAAAATTATTACACTGACGGATGTATATTGTGAATAACTTTAATTATAGAGGAAAGCAGCAAAGGTTTGTGTTTATTTTTGAAATAAAAAATACTGGGTAATAAATCACACCAAATTTAGAACAAATGAATCTGTTACACTGCAATGCCAAAGATAATGTCCACCAGTGGGAAAGAAATAAGATTATATTCTAAAACAAAAAACAAAACAAACATAAAATGACTAAAAGCAATTTAACAAAATACATCGGTTAAGTACGCGTTGGGTTTTTCAAACCGAATCGTAAAGTATATGCACATACAATAAACAGTTCGATATGGAAAATCGAGGGTTAAGGAATACATACGTAATCTTGAACAATTTACGAGATATTAGGCGAATCATACGGTATAAGGTCTCTGTAAAGTTTCAAGCCAAGTAACGAAATTGATAATTGATAAATGCAACCTTAAATTATTCTACACTGGTTCATATTATTTCATAACATGATGCATTAATATCCAATGCAATATATCAAACAATGTTTAGAATATTTAAATATGCGACAGAAATTTTAGTAACCGAAAATACGGAAGTTTTAAACAATATACAAATAATAATTGAGTTACTACATACAATATCTAACGGACGAGGTAAGTTGTATAGAAAGTACGAAGAATAACTCAATGTGGTACTACATACAATGTCTAACGGACGTGGTGAGTTGTATAGAAAGTATGAAGAATAACTAAGTGTGTTACTACATACAATATCTAACGGACGTGGTGAGTTGTATAGAAAGAATGAAGAATAACTGTGTTACTTCATACAATATCTAACGGACGTGGTGAGTTGTATAAAAAGTAGGAAGAATAACTCAATGTAGTACTACATACAATGTCTAACGGACGTGGTGAGTTGTATAGAAAGTACGAAGAATAACTAAGTGTGTCACTACATACGGTATCTAACGGACGTGGTGAGTTGTATAGAAAGTATGAAGAATAACTGAATGTGTTACCACATACAATATCTAACGGACGTGGTGAGTTGTATAGAAAGTATGAAGAATAACTGAGTGTGTTACCACATACAATATCTAACGGACGTGTTGAGTTGTATAGAAAGAATGAAGAATAACTGTGTTACTTCATACATTATCTAACGGACGTGGTGAGTTGTATAGAAAGAATGAAGAATAACTGAGTGTGTTACTATATACAATATGTAACGGACGTGTTGAGTTGTATAGAAAGAATGAAGAATAACTGTGTTACTTCATACAATATCTAACGGACGTGGTGAGTTGTATAGAAAGTATGAAGAATAACTGAGTGTGTTACTACATACAGTATCTAACGGACGTGGTGAGTTGTATAGAAAGTATCAAGAATAACTGAGTGTGTTACCACATATAATATCAAACGGACGTGTTGAGTTGTATAGAAAGAATGAAGAATAACTGTGTTACTTCATACAATATCTAACGGACGTGGTGAGTTGTATAGAAAGTATGAAGAATAACTGAGTGTGTTACCACATACAATATCTAACGGACGTGGTGAGTTGTATAGAAAGTATGAAGAATAACTATGTGTGTTACAATATACAATATCTAACGGACGTGGTGAGTTGTATAGAAAGTATGAAGAATAACTGAGTGTGTTACTACATACAATATCTAACGGACGTGTTGAGTTGTATAGAAAAAAAATAAGAATAACTGTGTTACTTCATACAATATCTAACGGACGTGGTGAGTTGTATAGAAAGTACGAAGAATAAGTGAGTGTGTTACTACATACAATATCTAACGGACGTGTTGAGTTGTATAGAAGTAATAAAGAATAACTGAGTGTGTTAGTATATATAATATCTAACGGACGTGTTGAGTTGTATACAAAAAATGAAAAATAACTGTGTTACTTCATACAATATCTAACGGACGTGGTGAGTTGTATAGAAAGTATGAAGAATAACTGAGTGTGTTACTATATACAATATCTAACGGACGTGTTGAGTTGTATAGAAAGAATGAAGAATAACTGTGTTACTTCATACAATATCTAACGGACGTGGTGAGTTGTATAGAAAGTATGAAGAATAACTGAGTGTGTTACCACATACAATATCTAACGGACGTGGTGAGTTGTATAGAAAGTATGAAGAATAACTGAGTGTGTTACTACATACAATATCTAACGGACGTGGTGAGTTGTATAGAAAGTATGAAGAATAACTAAGTGTGTTACCAGATACAATATCTAACGGACGTGGTGAGTTGTATAGAAAGTATGAAGAATAACTGAGTGTGTTACTACATACAATATCTAACGGACGTGTTGAGTTGTATAGAACGTATGAAGAATAACTATGTGTGTTACTATATACAATATGTAACGGACTAGATGAGTTGTATAGAACGTATGAAGAATAACTATGTGTGTTACTAGATACAATATCTAACGGACGTGGTGAGTTGTATAGAAAGTATGAAGAATAACTGAGTGTGTTACCACATACAATATCTAACGGACGTGGTGAGTTGTATAGAAAGTATGAAGAATAACTGAGTGTGTTACCACATACAATATCTAACGGACGTGGTGAGTTGTATAGAAAGTATGAAGAATAACTGAGTGTGTTACTACATACAATATCTAACGGACGTGGTGAGTTGTATAGAAAGTATGAAGAATAACTAAGTGTGTTACTACATACAATATCTAACGGACGTGGTGAGTTGTATAGAAAGTATGAAGAATAACTGAGTGTGTTACTATATACAATATCTAACGGACGTGTTGAGTTGTATAGAAAGAATGAAGAATAACTGTGTTACTTCATACAATATCTAACGGACGTGGTGAGTTGTATAGAAAGTATGAAGAATAACTGAGTGTGTTACTACATACAATATCTAACGGACGTGGTGAGTTGTATAGAAAGTATGAAGAATAACTGAGTGTGTTACCACATACAATATCTAACGGACGTGGTGAGTTGTATAGAAAGTATGAAGAATAACTATGTGTGTTACTAGATACAATATCTAACGGACGTGGTGAGTTGTATAGAAAGTATGAAGAATAACTGAGTGTGTTACCACATACAATATCTAACGGACGTGGTGAGTTGTATAGAAAGAATGAAGAATAACTGAGTGTGTTACTATATACAATATCTAACGGACGTGTTGAGTTGTATAGAAAGAATGAAGAATAACTGAGTGTGTTACTATATACAATATCTAACGGACGTGTTGAGTTGTATAGAAAGAATGAAGAATAACTGTGTGTTACTTCATACAATATCTAACGGACGTGGTGAGTTGTATAGAAAGTATGAAGAATAACTGAGTGTGTTACTACATACAATATCTAACGGACGTGTTGAGTTGTATAGAAAGAATGAAGAATAACTGTGTGTGTTTACATACAATATCTAACGGACGTGGTGAGTTGTATAGAAAGAATGAAGAATAACTGAGTGTGTGTTACTTATACAATATCTAACGGACGTGGTGAGTTGTATAGAAAGAATGAAGAAAACTGAGTGTGTTACTACATACAATATCTAACGGACGTGGTGAGTTGTATAGAAAGAATGAAGAATAACTGAGTGTGTTACTACATACAATATCTAACGGACGTGGTGAGTTGTATAGAAAGTATGAAGAATAACTGAGTGTGTTACCACATACAATATCTAACGGACGTGGTGAGTTGTATAGAAAGAATGAAGAATAACTGAGTGTGTTACTACATACAATATCTAACGGACGTGGTGAGTTGTATAGAAAGTATGAAGAATAACTGAGTGTGTTACTAGATACAATATCTAACGGACGTGGTGAGTTGTATAGAAAGTATGAAGAATAACTGAGTGTGTTACTACATACAATATCTAACGGACGTGTTGAGTTGTATAGAAAGAATGAAGAATAATAAGTGTGTTACTTCATACAATATCTAACGGACGTGGTGAGTTGTATAGAAAGTACGAAGAATAACTGAGTGTGTTACTACATACAATATCTAACGGACGTGTTGAGTTGTATAGAAATAATAAAGAATAACTGAGTGTGTTACTATATATAATATCTAACGGACGTGGTGAGTTGTATAGAAAGAATGAAGAATAACTGAGTGTGTTACTTCATACAATATCTAACGGACGTGGTGAGTTGTATAGAAAGAATGAAGAATAACTGAGTGTGTTACTATAACAATATCTAACGGACGTGTTGAGTTGTATAGAAAGAATGAAGAATAACTGAGTGTGTTACTATATACAATATCTAACGGACGTGTTGAGTTGTATAGAAAGAATGAAGAATAACTGAGTGTGTTACTACATACAATATCTAACGGACGTGGTGAGTTGTATAGAAAGTATGAAGAATAACTGAGTGTGTTACCACATACAATATCTAACGGACGTGGTGAGTTGTATAGAAAGTATGAAGAATAACTGAGTGTGTTACTACATACAATATCTAACGGACGTGGTGAGTTGTATAGAAAGTATGAAGAATAACTGAGTGTGTTACCACATACAATATCTAACGGACGTGGTGAGTTGTATAGAAAGAATGAAGAATAACTGAGTGTGTTACTATATACAATATCTAACGGACGTGGTGAGTTGTATAGAAAGTATGAAGAATAACTGAGTGTGTTACTACATACAATATCTAACGGACGTGTTGAGTTGTATAGAAAGAATGAAGAATAACTATGTGTGTTACTCATACAATATCTAACGGACGTGGTGAGTTGTATAGAAAGTACGAAGAATAACTGAGTGTGTTACTACATACAATATCTAACGGACATGTTGAGTTGTATAGAAATAATAAAGAATAACTGAGTGTGTTACTATATATAATATCTAACGGACGTGTTGAGTTGTATAGAAAAAATGAAGAATAACTGTGTTACTTCATACAATATCTAACGGACGTGGTGAGTTGTATAGAAAGTATGAAGAATAACTGAGTGTGTTACTATATACAATATCTAACGGACGTGTTGAGTTGTATAGAAAGAATGAAGAATAACTGTGTTACTTCATACAATATCTAACGGACGTGGTGAGTTGTATAGAAAGTATGAAGAATAACTGAGTGTGTTACTACATACAATATCTAACGGACGTGGTGAGTTGTATAGAAATAATGAAGAATAAGTGAGTGTGTTACCACATACAATATCTAACGGACGTGGTGAGTTGTATAGAAAGTATGAAGAATAACTGAGTGTGTTACTACATACAATATCTAACGGACGTGGTGAGTTGTATAGAAAGTATGAAGAATAACTAAGTGTGTTACCACATACAATATCTAACGGACGTGGTGAGTTGTATAGAAAGTATGAAGAATAACTGAGTGTGTTACTACATACAATATCTAACGGACGTGTTGAGTTGTATAGAAAGTATGAAGAATAACCATGTGTGTTACTATATACAATATCTAACGGACGTGGTGAGTTGTATAGAAAGTATGAAGAATAACTATGTGTGTTACTAGATACAATATCTAACGGACGTGGTGAGTTGTATAGAAAGTATGAAGAATAACTGAGTGTGTTACCACATACAATATCTAACGGACGTGGTGAGTTGTATAGAAAGAATGAAGAATAACTGAGTGTGTTACTACATACAATATCTAACGGACGTGGTGAGTTGTATAGAAAGTATGAAGAATAACTGAGTGTGTTACCACATACAATATCTAACGGACGTGGTGAGTTGTATAGAAAGTATGAAGAATAACTGAGTGTGTTACTACATACAATATCTAACGGACGTGGTGAGTTGTATAGAAAGTATGAAGAATAACTGAGTGTGTTACTACATACAATATCTAACGGACGTGGTGAGTTGTATAGAAAGTATGAAGAATAACTGAGTGTGTTACTATATACAATATCTAACGGACGTGTTGAGTTGTATAGAAAGAAATTAAGAATAACTGTGTTACTTCATACAATATCTAACGGACGTGGTGAGTTGTATAGAAAGTATGAAGAATAACTGAGTGTGTTACTACATACAATATCTAACGGACGTGGTGAGTTGTATAGAAAGTATGAAGAATAACTGAGTGTGTTACCACATACAATATCTAACGGACGTGGTGAGTTGTATAGAAAGTATGAAGAATAACTATGTGTGTTACTAGATACAATATCTAACGGACGTGGTGAGTTGTATAGAAAGTATGAAGAATAACTGAGTGTGTTACCACATACAATATCTAACGGACGTGGTGAGTTGTATAGAAAGAATGAAGAATAACTGAGTGTGTTACTATATACAATATCTAACGGACGTGTTGAGTTGTATAGAAAGAATGAAGAATAACTGAGTGTGTTACTATATACAATATCTAACGGACGTGTTGAGTTGTATAGAAAGAATGAAGAATAACTGTGTTACTTCATACATTATCTAACGGACGTGGTGAGTTGTATAGAAAGTATGAAGAATAACTGAGTGTGTTACTACATACAATATCTAACGGACGTGGTGAGTTGTATAGAAAGAATGAAGAATAACTGTGTTACTACATACAATATCTAACGGACGTGGTGAGTTGTATAGAAAGAATGAAGAATAACTGTGTTACTTATACAATATCTAACGGATGTGGTGAGTTGTATAGAAAGAATGAAGAATAACTGAGTGTGTTACTTCATACAATATCTAACGGACGTGGTGAGTTGTATAGAAAGAATGAAGAATAACTGAGTGTGTTACTACATACAATATCTAACGGACGTGGTGAGTTGTATAGAAAGTATGAAGAATAACTGAGTGTGTTACCACATACAATATCTAACGGACGTGGTGAGTTGTATAGAAAGAATGAAGAATAACTGAGTGTGTTACTATATACAATATCTAACGGACGTGGTGAGTTGTATAGAAAGTATGAAGAATAACTAAGTGTGTTACTACATACAATATCTAACGGACGTGGTGAGTTGTATAGAAAGTATGAAGAATAACTGAGTGTGTTACTACATACAATATCTAACGGACGTGTTGAGTTGTATAGAAAAAATGAAGAATAACTGTGTTACTTCATACAATATCTAACGGACGTGGTGAGTTGTATAGAAAGTATGAAGAATAACTGAGTGTGTTACTACATACAATATCTAACGGACGTGGTGAGTTGTATAGAAAGAATGAAGAATAACTGAGTGTGTTACTATATACAATATCTAACGGACGTGGTGAGTTGTATAGAAAGAATGAAGAATAACTGTGTGTTACTCATACAATATCTAACGGACGTGGTGAGTTGTATAGAAAGAATGAAGAATAAGTGAGTGTGTTACTACATACAATATCTAACGGACGTGTTGAGTTGTATAGAAAGAATGAAGAATAACTGAGTGTGTTACTATATATAATATCTAACGGACGTGTTGAGTTGTATAGAAAGAATGAAGAATAACTGTGTTACTTCATACAATATCTAACGGACGTGGTGAGTTGTATAGAAAGTATGAAGAATAACTGAGTGTGTTACCACATACAATATCTAACGGACGTGGTGAGTTGTATAGAAAGTATGAAGAATAACTGAGTGTGTTACTACATACAATATCTAACGGACGTGGTGAGTTGTATAGAAAGTATGAAGAATAACTGAGTGTGTTACCACATACAATATCTAACGGACGTGGTGAGTTGTATAGAAAGAATGAAGAATAACTGAGTGTGTTACTACATACAATATCTAACGGACGTGGTGAGTTGTATAGAAAGTATGAAGAATAACTGAGTGTGTTACTACATACAATATCTAACGGACGTGTTGAGTTGTATAGAAAATGAATGAAGAATAACTGTGTTACTACATACAATATCTAACGGACGTGGTGAGTTGTATAGAAAGTATGAAGAATAACTGAGTGTGTTACTACATACAATATCTAACGGACGTGGTGAGTTGTATAGAAAGTAATGAAGAATAACTGAGTGTGTTACTATATACAATATCTAACGGACGTGGTGAGTTGTATAGAAAGAATGAAGAATAACTGAGTGTGTTACTACATACAATATCTAACGGACGTGTTGAGTTGTATAGAAAGAATGAAGAATAACTATGTGTGTTACTACATACAATATCTAACGGACGTGGTGAGTTGTATAGAAAGTAGGAAGAATAACTGAGTGTGTTACTATATACAATATCTAACGGACGTGTTGAGTTGTATAGAAAGAATGAAGAATAACTAAGTGTGTTACTACATACAATATCTAACGGACGTGGTGAGTTGTATAGAAAGTATGAAGAATAACTGAGTGTGTTACTACATACAATATCTAACGGACGTGGTGAGTTGTATAGAAATAATGAAGAATAACTGAGTGTGTTACCACATACAATATCTAACGGACGTGGTGAGTTGTATAGAAAGTATGAAGAATAACTGAGTGTGTTACTACATACAATATCTAACGGACGTGGTGAGTTGTATAGAAAGTATGAAGAATAACTAAGTGTGTTACCACATACAATATCTAACGGACGTGGTGAGTTGTATAGAAAGTATGAAGAATAACTGAGTGTGTTACTACATACAATATCTAACGGACGTGGTGAGTTGTATAGAAAGTATGAAGAATAACTGTGTGTTACTATATACAATATCTAACGGACGTGGTGAGTTGTATAGAAAGTATGAAGAATAACTATGTGTGTTACTAGATACAATATCTAACGGACGTGGTGAGTTGTATAGAAAGTATGAAGAATAACTGAGTGTGTTACCACATACAATATCTAACGGACGTGGTGAGTTGTATAGAAAGAATGAAGAATAACTGAGTGTGTTACTACATACAATATCTAACGGACGTGGTGAGTTGTATAGAAAGAAAGTATGAAGAATAACTGAGTGTGTTACCACATACAATATCTAACGGACGTGGTGAGTTGTATAGAAAGTATGAAGAATAACTGAGTGTGTTACCACATACAATATCTAACGGACGTGGTGAGTTGTATAGAAAGTATGAAGAATAACTGAGTGTGTTACTACATACAATATCTAACGGACGTGGTGAGTTGTATAGAAAGTATGAAGAATAACTGAGTGTGTTACTATATACAATATCTAACGGACGTGTTGAGTTGTATAGAAAGAATGAAGAATAAGTGTGTTACTTCATACAATATCTAACGGACGTGGTGAGTTGTATAGAAAGTATGAAGAATAACTGAGTGTGTTACCACATACAATATCTAACGGACGTGGTGAGTTGTATAGAAAGTATGAAGAATAACTGAGTGTGTTACTACATACAATATCTAACGGACGTGGTGAGTTGTATAGAAAGTATGAAGAATAACTGAGTGTGTTACTACATACAATATCTAACGGACGTGGTGAGTTGTATAGAAAGTATGAAGAATAACTGAGTGTGTTACCACATACAATATCTAACGGACGGGTTGAGTTGTATAGTGAATGTGTTACTTCATACAATATCTAACGGACGTGGTGAGTTGTATAGAAAGAATGAAGAATAACTGAGTGTGTTACTATATACAATATCTAACGGACGTGTTGAGTTGTATAGAAAGAATGAAGAATAACTGTGTTACTTCATACAATATCTAACGGACGTGGTGAGTTGTATAGAAAGTATGAAGAATAACTGAGTGTGTTACTACATACAATATCTAACGGACGTGGTGAGTTGTATAGAAAGTATGAAGAATAACTGAGTGTGTTACCACATACAATATCTAACGGACGTGGTGAGTTGTATAGAAAGTATGAAGAATAACTGAGTGTGTTACTACATACAATATCTAACGGACGTGGTGAGTTGTATAGAAAGTATGAAGAATAACTGAGTGTGTTACTAGATACAATATCTAACGGACGTGGTGAGTTGTATAGAAAGTATGAAGAATAACTGAGTGTGTTACCACATAGAATATCTAACGGACGTGTTGAGTTGTATAGAAAGAATGAAGAATAACTGTGTTACTTCATACAATATCTAACGGACGTGGTGAGTTGTATAGAAAGTATGAAGAATAACTGAGTGTGTTACTACATACAATATCTAACGGACGTGGTGAGTTGTATAGAAAGTATGAAGAATAACTGAGTGTGTTACCACATACAATATCTAACGGACGTGGTGAGTTGTATAGAAAGTATGAAGAATAACTGAGTGTGTTACTACATACAATATCTAACGGACGTGGTGAGTTGTATAGAAAAAATGAAGAATAACTGTGTTACTTCATACAATATCTAACGGACGTGGTGAGTTGTATAGAAAGAATGAAGAATAACTGAGTGTGTTACTATATACAATATCTAACGGACGTGTTGAGTTGTATAGAAAGAATGAAGAATAACTGTGTTACTCATACAATATCTAACGGACGTGGTGAGTTGTATAGAAAGTATGAAGAATAACTGAGTGTGTTACTATATACAATATCTAACGGACGTGTTGAGTTGTATAGAACGTATGAAGAATAACTATGTGTGTTACTAGATACAATATCTAACGGACGTGGTGAGTTGTATAGAAAGAATGAAGAATAACTGAGTGTGTTACTACATACAATATCTAACGGACGTGGTGAGTTGTATAGAAAGTATGAAGAATAACTGAGTGTGTTACTACATACAATATCTAACGGACGTGGTGAGTTGTATAGAAAGAATGAAGAATAACTGAGTGTGTTACTATATACAATATCTAACGGACGTGGTGAGTTGTATAGAAAGTATGAAGAATAACTGAGTGTGTTACTACATACAATATCTAACGGACGTGGTGAGTTGTATAGAAAGTATGAAGAATAACTCAGTGTGTTACTACATACAATATCTAACGGACGTGGTGAGTTGTATAGAAAGTATGAAGAATAACTAAGTGTGTTACTACATACAATATCTAACGGACGTGGTGAGTTGTATAGAAAGTATGAAGAATAACTGAGTGTGTTACTACATACAATATCTAACGGACGTGGTGAGTTGTATAGAAAGTATGAAGAATAACTATGTGTGTTACTATATACAATATCTAACGGACGTGGTGAGTTGTATAGAAAGTATGAAGAATAACTATGTGTGTTACTAGATACAATATCTAACGGACGTGGTGAGTTGTATAGAAAGTATGAAGAATAACTGAGTGTGTTACTACATACAATATCTAACGGACGTGGTGAGTTGTATAGAAAGTATGAAGAATAACTGAGTGTGTTACTACATACAATATCTAACGGACGTGGTGAGTTGTATAGAAAGTATGAAGAATAACTGACTGTGTTACTACATACAATATCTAACGGACGTGGTGAGTTGTATAGAAAGTATGAAGAATAACTATGTGTGTTACTATATACAATATCTAACGGACGTGGTGAGTTGTATAGAAAGTATGAAGAATAACTGTGTGTTACTAGATACAATATCTAACGGACGTGGTGAGTTGTATAGAAAGAATGAAGAATAACTGAGTGTGTTACTTCATACAATATCTAACGGACGTGGTGAGTTGTATAGAAAGAATGAAGAATAACTGTGTTACTTATACAATATCTAACGGACGTGGTGAGTTGTATAGAAAGTATGAAGAATAACTGAGTGTGTTACTACATACAATATCTAACGGACGTGTTGAGTTGTATAGAAAGAATGAAGAATAACTGTGTTACTTCATACAATATCTAACGGACGTGGTGAGTTGTATAGAAAGTATGAAGAATAACTGAGTGTGTTACTACATACAATATCTAACGGACGTGGTGAGTTGTATAGAAAGTATGAAGAATAACTGAGTGTGTTACCACATACAATATCTAACGGACGTGGTGAGTTGTATAGAAAGTATGAAGAATAACTGAGTGTGTTACCACATACAATATCTAACGGACGTGGTGAGTTGTATAGAAAGTATGAAGAATAACTGAGTGTGTTACTACATACGGTATCTAACGGTCGTGGTGAGTTGTATAGAAAGAAAGATAACTAAGTGTGTTACTAGATACAATATCTAACGGACGTGGTGAGTTGTATAGAAAGTATGAAGAATAACTGAGTGTGTTACTACATACAATATCTAACGGACGTGTTGAGTTGTATAGAAAGAATGAAGAATAACTGTGTTACTTCATACAATATCTAACGGACGTGGTGAGTTGTATAGAAAGTATGAAGAATAACTGAGTGTGTTACTATATACAATATCTAACGGACGTGTTGAGTTGTATAGAAAGAATGAAGAATAACTGTGTTACTTCATACAATATCTAACGGACGTGGTGAGTTGTATAGAAAGAATGAAGAATAACTGAGTGTGTTACTATATACAATATCTAACGGACGTGGTGAGTTGTATAGAAAGTATGAAGAATAACTGAGTGTGTTACCACATATAATATCTAACGGACGTGGTGAGTTGTATAGAAAGAATGAAGAATAACTAAGTGTGTTACTACATACAATATCTAACGGACGTGGTGAGTTGTATAGAAAGAATGAAGAATAACTGAGTGTGTTACTATATACAATATCTAACGGACGTGTTGAGTTGTATAGAAAGTATGAAGAATAACTCAGTGTGTTACTACATACAATATCTAACGGACGTGGTGAGTTGTATAGAAAGTATGAAGAATAACTGAGTGTGTTACTACATACAATATCTAACGGACGTGGTGAGTTGTATAGAAAGTATGAAGAATAACTGAGTGTGTTACTACATACAATATCTAACGGACGTGGTGAGTTGTATAGAAAGTATGAAGAATAACTGAGTGTGTTACTACATACAATATCTAACGGACGTGTTGAGTTGTATAGAACGTATGAAGAATAACTAGGTGTGTTACTACATACAATATCTAACGGACGTGGTGAGTTGTATAGAAAGTATGAAGAATAACTGAGTGTGTTACTACATACAATATCTAACGGACGTGGTGAGTTGTATAGAAAGTATGAAGAATAACTAAGTGTGTTACTACATACAATATCTAACGGACGTGGTGAGTTGTATAGAAAGTATGAAGAATAACTATGTGTGTTACTATATACAATATCTAACGGACGTGGTGAGTTGTATAGAAAGAATGAAGAATAACTGTGTTACTTCATATAATATCTAACGGACGTGGTGAGTTGTATAGAAAGAATGAAGAATAACTGAGTGTGTTACTATATACAATATCTAACGGACGTGGTGAGTTGTATAGAAAGAATGAAGAATAACTGTGTTACTTATACAATATCTAACGGACGTGGTGAGTTGTATAGAAAGTATGAAGAATAACTGAGTGTGTTACCACATATAATATCTAACGGACGTGGTGAGTTGTATAGAAAGAATGAAGAATAACTGAGTGTGTTACTACATACAATATCTAACGGACGTGGTGAGTTGTATAGAAAGAATGAAGAATAACTGAGTGTGTTACTATCATACAATATCTAACGGACGTGGTGAGTTGTATAGAAAGTATGAAGAATAACTGAGTGTGTTACTACATACAATATCTAACGGACGTGGTGAGTTGTATAGAAAGTATGAAGAATAACTGAGTGTGTTACTACATACAATATCTAACGGACGTGGTGAGTTGTATAGAAAGAATGAAGAATAACTAAGTGTGTTACTTCATACAATATCTAACGGACGTGGTGAGTTGTATAGAAAGTATGAAGAATAACTGAGTGTGTTACTACATACAATATCTAACGGACGTGGTGAGTTGTATAGAAAGTATGAAGAATAACTGAGTGTGTTACCACATACAATATCTAACGGACGTGGTGAGTTGTATAGAAAGTATGAAGAATAACTGAGTGTGTTACTACATACAATATCTAACGGACGTGTTGAGTTGTATAGAAAGAAAATAAGAATAACTGTGTTACTTCATACAATATCTAACGGACGTGGTGAGTTGTATAGAAAGTATGAAGAATAACTGAGTGTGTTACTACATACAATATCTAACGGACGTGGTGAGTTGTATAGAAAGTATGAAGAATAACTATGTGTGTTACTACATACAATATCTAACGGACGTGGTGAGTTGTATAGAAAGAATGAAGAATAACTGAGTGTGTTACTACATACGGTATCTAACGGACGTGTTGAGTTGTATAGAAAGAATGAAGAATAACTGAGTGTGTTACTTATACAATATCTAACGGACGTGGTGAGTTGTATAGAAAGTATGAAGAATAACTGAGTGTGTTACTACATACAATATCTAACGGACGTGGTGAGTTGTATAGAAAGAATGAAGAATAACTGAGTGTGTTACTACATACAATATCTAACGGACGTGGTGAGTTGTATAGAAAGTATGAAGAATAACTGAGTGTGTTACTACATACAATATCTAACGGACGTGTTGAGTTGTATAGAAAGTATGAAGAATAACTGAGTGTGTTACTATATACAATATCTAACGGACGTGGTGAGTTGTATAGAAAGTATGAAGAATAACTATGTGTGTTACTAGATACAATATCTAACGGACGTGGTGAGTTGTATAGAAAGTATGAAGAATAACTGAGTGTGTTACCACATACAATATCTAACGGACGTGGTGAGTTGTATAGAAAGAATGAAGAATAACTGAGTGTGTTACTACATACAATATCTAACGGACGTGGTGAGTTGTATAGAAAGAATGAAGAATAACTGAGTGTGTTACTATATACAATATCTAACGGACGTGGTGAGTTGTATAGAAAGTATGAAGAATAACTGAGTGTGTTACTACATACAATATCTAACGGACGTGGTGAGTTGTATAGAAAGTATGAAGAATAACTATGTGTGTTACTAGATACAATATCTAACGGACGTGGTGAGTTGTATAGAAAGAATGAAGAATAACTGAGTGTGTTACTACATACAATATCTAACGGACGTGGTGAGTTGTATAGAAAGAATGAAGAATAACTGTGTTACTTCATACAATATCTAACGGACGTGGTGAGTTGTATAGAAAGTATGAAGAATAACTGAGTGTGTTACTACATACAATATCTAACGGACGTGGTGAGTTGTATAGAAAGTATGAAGAATAACTGAGTGTGTTACTACATACAATATCTAACGGACGTGGTGAGTTGTATAGAAAGAATGAAGAATAACTGAGTGTGTTACTACATACAATATCTAACGGACGTGGTGAGTTGTATAGAAAGTATGAAGAATAACTGAGTGTGTTACTACATACAATATCTAACGGACGTGGTGAGTTGTATAGAAAGTACGAAGAATAACTGAGTGTGTTACCACATACAATATCTAACGGACGTGGTGAGTTGTATAGAAAGTATGAAGAATAACTGAGTGTGTTACTACATACAATATCTAACGGACGTGGTGAGTTGTATAGAAAGAATGAAGAATAACTGTGTTACTTCATACAATATCTAACGGACGTGGTGAGTTGTATAGAAAGTATGAAGAATAACTGAGTGTGTTACTATATACAATATCTAACGGACGTGGTGAGTTGTATAGAAAGTATGAAGAATAACTATGTGTGTTACTAGATACAATATCTAACGGACGTGGTGAGTTGTATAGAAAGAATGAAGAATAACTGAGTGTGTTACTATATACAATATCTAACGGACGTGGTGAGTTGTATAGAAAGAATGAAGAATAACTGAAGTGTGTTACTACATACAATATCTAACGGACGTGGTGAGTTGTATAGAAAGTATGAAGAATAACTGAGTGTGTTACCACATACAATATCTAACGGACGTGGTGAGTTGTATAGAAAGAATGAAGAATAACTGAGTGTGTTACTACATACAATATCTAACGGACGTGGTGAGTTGTATAGAAAGTATGAAGAATAACTAAGTGTGTTACTACATACAATATCTAACGGACGTGGTGAGTTGTATAGAAAGTATGAAGAATAACTGAGTGTGTTACTATATACAATATCTAACGGACGTGGTGAGTTGTATAGAAAGTATGAAGAATAACTATGTGTGTTACTAGATACAATATCTAACGGACGTGGTGAGTTGTATAGAAAGTATGAAGAATAACTGAGTGTGTTACCACATATAATATCTAACGGACGTGTTGAGTTGTATAGAAAGAATGAAGAATAACTGTGTTACTTCATACAATATCTAACGGACGTGGTGAGTTGTATAGAAAGTATGAAGAATAACTGAGTGTGTTACTACATACAATATCTAACGGACGTGGTGAGTTGTATAGAAAGTATGAAGAATAACTGAGTGTGTTACCACATACAATATCTAACGGACGTGGTGAGTTGTATAGAAAGTATGAAGAATAACTGAGTGTGTTACCACATACAATATCTAACGGACGTGGTGAGTTGTATAGAAAGAATGAAGAATAACTGAGTGTGTTACTATATACAATATCTAACGGACGTGTTGAGTTGTATAGAAAGTATGAAGAATAACTGAGTGTGTTACTACATACAATATCTAACGGACGTGGTGAGTTGTATAGAAAGTATGAAGAATAACTGAGTGTGTTACTACATACAATATCTAACGGACGTGGTGAGTTGTATAGAAAGTATGAAGAATAACTAAGTGTGTTACTACATACAATATCTAACGGACGTGGTGAGTTGTATAGAAAGAATGAAGAATAACTGAGTGTGTTACTATATACAATATCTAACGGACGTGGTGAGTTGTATAGAAAGTATGAAGAATAACTGATGTGTGTTACTATATACAATATCTAACGGACGTGGTGAGTTGTATAGAAAGTATGAAGAATAACTGAGTGTGTTACCACATACAATATCTAACGGACGTGGTGAGTTGTATAGAAAGTATGAAGAATAACTGAGTGTGTTACTACATACAATATCTAACGGACGTGGTGAGTTGTATAGAAAGAATGAAGAATAACTGTGTTACTTCATACAATATCTAACGGACGTGGTGAGTTGTATAGAAAGTATGAAGAATAACTGAGTGTGTTACTACATACAATATCTAACGGACGTGGTGAGTTGTATAGAAAGTATGAAGAATAACTGAGTGTGTTACTACATACAATATCTAACGGACGTGGTGAGTTGTATAGAAAGTATGAAGAATAACTGAGTGTGTTACTACATACAATATCTAACGGACGTGGTGAGTTGTATAGAAAGTATGAAGAATAACTGAGTGTGTTACTACATACAATATCTAACGGACGTGGTGAGTTGTATAGAAAGAATGAAGAATAACTGTGTTACTTATACAATATCTAACGGACGTGGTGAGTTGTATAGAAAGAATGAAGAATAACTGAGTGTGTTACTATATACAATATCTAACGGACGTGGTGAGTTGTATAGAAAGAATGAAGAATAACTGTGTTACTTCATACAATATCTAACGGACGTGGTGAGTTGTATAGAAAGTATGAAGAATAACTGAGTGTGTTACTACATACAATATCTAACGGACGTGGTGAGTTGTATAGAAAGTATGAAGAATAACTGAGTGTGTTACTATATACAATATCTAACGGACGTGGTGAGTTGTATAGAAAGTATGAAGAATAACTGAGTGTGTTACCACATATAATATCTAACGGACGTGGTGAGTTGTATAGAAAGAATGAAGAATAACTGAGTGTGTTACCACATACAATATCTAACGGACGTGGTGAGTTGTATAGAAAGTATGAAGAATAACTGAGTGTGTTACTACATACAATATCTAACGGACGTGTTGAGTTGTATAGAAAGAATGAAGAATAACTGAGTGTGTTACTACATACAATATCTAACGGACGTGGTGAGTTGTATAGAAAGTATGAAGAATAACTGAGTGTGTTACCACATACAATATCTAACGGACGTGGTGAGTTGTATAGAAAGAATGAAGAATAACTGAGTGTGTTACTACATACAATATCTAACGGACGTGGTGAGTTGTATAGAAAGTATGAAGAATAACTAAGTGTGTTACTACATACAATATCTAACGGACGTGGTGAGTTGTATAGAAAGTATGAAGAATAACTGAGTGTGTTACTAGATACAATATCTAACGGACGTGGTGAGTTGTATAGAAAGTATGAAGAATAACTGAGTGTGTTACCACATATAATATCTAACGGACGTGGTGAGTTGAAAAGAAAGAATGAAGAATAACTGAGTGTGTTACTACCATACAATATCTAACGGACGTGGTGAGTTGTATAGAAAGAATGAAGAATAACTGAGTGTGTTACTACATACAATATCTAACGGACGTGGTGAGTTGTATAGAAAGTATGAAGAATAACTGAGTGTGTTACTACATACAATATCTAACGGACGTGGTGAGTTGTATAGAAAGTATGAAGAATAACTGAGTGTGTTACCACATACAATATCTAACGGACGTGGTGAGTTGTATAGAAAGTATGAAGAATAACTGAGTGTGTTACTACATACAATATCTAACGGACGTGGTGAGTTGTATAGAAAGTATGAAGAATAACTGTGTTACACATACAATATCTAACGGACGTGGTGACTTGTATAGAAAGAATGATGAATAATTAAGTGTGTTCCTACACCCAATATCTAACGGACGTGGTGAGTTGTATAGAAAGAATGAAGAATAACTGAGTGTGTTACTACATACAATATCTAACGGACGTGGTGAGTTGTATAGAAAGAATGAAGAATAACTGAGTGTGTTACTACATACAATATCTAACGGACGTGGTGAGTTGTATAGAAAGTATGAAGAATAACTGAGTGTGTTACCACATACAATATCTAACGGACGTGGTGAGTTGTATAGAAAGAATGAAGAATAACTGAGTGTGTTACTATATACAATATCTAACGGACGTGGTGAGTTGTATAGAAAGAATGAAGAATAACTGAGTGTGTTACTATATACAATATCTAACGAACGTGTTGAATTGTATAGAAAGTATGAAGAATAACTCAGTGTGTTACTACATACGGTATCTAACGGACGTGGTGAGTTGTATAGAAAGTATGAAGAATAACTATGTGTGTTACTAGATACAATATCTAACGGACGTGGTGAGTTGTATAGAAAGAATGAAGAATAACTGAGTGTGTTACTACATACAATATCTAACGGACGTGGTGAGTTGTATAGAAAGTATGAAGAATAACTGAGTGTGTTACCACATACAATATCTAACGGACGTGGTGAGTTGTATAGAAAGTATGAAGAATAATGAGTGTGTTACTACATACAATATCTAACGGACGTGGTGAGTTGTATAGAAAGTATGAAGAATAACTAAGTGTGTTACTACATACAATATCTAACGGACGTGGTGAGTTGTATAGAAAGTATGAAGAATAACTATGTGTGTTACTAGATACAATATCTAACGGACGTGGTGAGTTGTATAGAAAGTATGAAGAATAACTGAGTGTGTTACCACATATAATATCTAACGGACGTGGTGAGTTGTATAGAAAGAATGAAGAATAACTGAGTGTGTTACTACATACAATATCTAACGGACGTGTGAGTTGTATAGAAACAATGAGTTGTAACGGACGTAGAAAGAAATGAAGAATAACCTGAGTGTGTTACACATACAATATCTAACGGACGTGGTGAGTTGTATAGAAAGTATGAAGAATAACTGAGTGTGTTACTACATACAATATCTAACGGACGTGGTGAGTTGTATAGAAAGTATGAAGAATAACTAAGTGTGTTACTATATACAATATCTAACGGACGTGGTGAGTTGTATAGAAAGTATGAAGAATAACTGAGTGTGTTACTACATACAATATCTAACGGACGTGGTGAGTTGTATAGAAAGTATGAAGAATATGTGTGTTACTATATACAATATCTAACGGACGTGGTGAGTTGTATAGAAAGTATGAAGAATAACTGAGTGTGTTACCACATACAATATCTAACGGACGTGGTGAGTTGTATAGAAAGTATGAAGAATAACTGAGTGTGTTACTACATACAATATCTAACGGACGTGGTGAGTTGTATAGAAAGTATGAAGAATAACTGAAAGTGTGTTACTACATACAATATCTAACGGACGTGGTGAGTTGTATAGAAAGTATGAAGAATAACTGAGTGTGTTACTACATACAATATCTAACGGACGTGGTGAGTTGTATAGAAAGTATGAAGAATAACTGAGTGTGTTACCACATACAATATCTAACGGACGTGGTGAGTTGTATAGAAAGTATGAAGAATAACTGAGTGTGTTACTACATACAATATCTAACGGACGTGTTGAG
>NW_027467777.1:16425104-16530783 GCF_004210375.1 Tachypleus tridentatus
TTATTCTTCATTCTTTCTATACAACTCACCACGTCCGTTAGATATTGTATGTAGTAACACACTCAGTTATTCTTCATACTTTCTATACAACTCACCACGTCCGTTAGATATTGTATGTAGTAACACACTCAGTTATTCTTCATTCTTTCTATACAACTCAACACGTCCGTTAGATATTGTATGTAGTAACACACTCAGTTATTCTTCATACTTTCTATACAACTCACCACGTCCGTTAGATATTGTATATAGTAACACACTCAGTTATTCTTCATTCTTTCTATACAACTCACCACGTCCGTTAGATATTGTATGTAGTAACACACTCAGTTATTCTTCATACTTTCTATACAACTCACCACGTCCGTTAGATATTGTATGTAGTAACACACTCAGTTATTCTTCATACTTTCTATACAACTCACCACGTCCGTTAGATATTGTATGTAGTAACACACTCAGTTATTCTTCATACTTTCTATACAACTCACCACGTCCGTTAGATATTGTATGTAGTAACACACTCAGTTATTCTTCATTCTTTCTATACAACTCACCACGTCCGTTAGATATTGTATATAGTAACACACTCAGTTATTCTTCCTACTTTCTATACAATTCAACACGTCTGTTAGATATTGTACCTAATAACACACGTAGTTATTCTTCATACTTCCTATACAACTCACCACGTCCGTTAGATATTGTATGTAGTAACACACTCAGTTATTCTTCATACTTTCTATACAACTCACCACGTCCGTTAGATATTGTATGTAGTAACACACTCAGTTATTCTTCATACTTTCTGTACAACTCACCACGTCCGTTAGATATTGTATGTAGTAACACAGTTATTCTTCATACTTTCTATACAACTCACCACGTCCGTTAGATATTGTATGTAGTAACACACTCAGTTATTCTTCATTCTTTCTATACAACTCACCACGTCCGTTAGATATTGTATGTTATTCTTCATAGTAACACACTCAGTTATTCTTCATACTTTCTATACAACTCACCACGTCCGTTAGATATTGTATGTAGTAACACACTCAGTTATTCTTCATACTTTCTATACAACTCAACCACGTCCGTTAGATATTGTATGTAGTAACACACTCAGTTATTCTTCATACTTTCTATACAACTCACCACGTCCGTTAGATATTGTATGTAGTAACACACTCAGTTATTCTTCATTCTTTCTATACAACTCACCACGTCCGTTAGATATTGTATGTAGTAACACACTCAGTTATTCTTCATTCTTTCTATACAACTCACCACGTCCGTTAGATATTGTATATAGTAACACACTCAGTTATTCTTCATTCTTTCTATACAACTCACCACGTCCGTTAGATATTGTATGTAGTAACACACTCAGTTATTCTTCATACTTTCTATACAACTCACCACGTCCGTTAGATATTGTATGTAGTAACACACTCAGTTATTCTTCATTCTTTCTATACAACTCACCACGTCCGTTAGATATTGTATGTAGTAACACACTAACACAGTTATTCTTCATACTTTCTATACAACTCACCACGTCCGTTAGATATTGTATGTAGTAACACACTCAGTTATTCTTCATACTTTCTATACAACTCACCACGTCCGTTAGATATTGTATGTAGTAACACACTCAGTTATTCTTCATACTTTCTATACAACTCACCACGTCCGTTAGATATTGTATGTAGTAACACACTCAGTTATTCTTCATACTTTCTATACAACTCACCACGTCCGTTAGATATTGTATGTAGTAACACATAGTTATTCTTCATTCTTTCTATACAACTCACCACGTCCGTTAGATATTGTATGTAGTAACACACTCAGTTATTCTTCATACTTTCTATACAACTCACCACGTCCGTTAGATATTGTATGTAGTAACACACTCAGTTATTCTTCATACTTTCTATACAACTCACCACGTCCGTTAGATATTGTATGTAGTAACACACTCAGTTATTCTTCATACTTTCTATACAACTCACCACGTCCGTTAGATATTGTATGTAGTAACACACTCAGTTATTCTTCATTCTTTCTATACAA
This sequence comes from Tachypleus tridentatus, assembly GCF_004210375.1. Classification (NCBI taxonomy): domain Eukaryota; kingdom Metazoa; phylum Arthropoda; class Merostomata; order Xiphosura; family Limulidae; genus Tachypleus; species Tachypleus tridentatus. The sequence continues at coordinate 16,427,184 of NW_027467777.1, forward strand.
CTCACCACGTCCGTTAGATATTGTATGTAGTAACACACTCAGTTATTCTTCATACTTTCTATACAACTCACCACGTCCGTTAGATATTGTATGTAGTAACACACTCAGTTATTCTTCATACTTTCTATACAACTCACCACGTCCGTTAGATATTGTATGTAGTAACACACAGTTATTCTTCATACTTTCTATACAACTCACCACGTCCGTTAGATATTGTATGTAGTAACACACTCAGTTATTCTTCATTCTTTCTATACAACTCACCACGTCCGTTAGATATTGTATGTAGTAACACACTCAGTTATTCTTCATACTTTCTATACAACTCACCACGTCCGTTAGATATTGTATGTAGTAACACACTCAGTTATTCTTCATACTTTCTATACAACTCACCACGTCCGTTAGATATTGTATGTAGTAACACACTCAGTTATTCTTCATACTTTCTATACAACTCAACACGTCCGTTAGATATTGTATGTAGTAACACACTCAGTTATTCTTCATACTTTCTATACAACTCACCACGTCCGTTAGATATTGTATGTAGTAACACACTTAGTTATTCTTCATACTTTCTATACAACTCACCACGTCCGTTAGATATTGTATGTAGTAACACACTCAGTTATTCTTCATACTTTCTATACAACTCACCACGTCCGTTAGATATTGTATGTAGTAACACACTCAGTTATTCTTCATACTTTCTATACAACTCACCACGTCCGTTAGATATTGTATGTAGTAACACACTCAGTTATTCTTCATACTTTCTATACAACTCACCACGTCCGTTAGATATTGTATGTAGTAACACACTCAGTTATTCTTCATACTTTCTATACAACTCACCACGTCCGTTAGATATTGTATGTAGTAACACACTCAGTTATTCTTCATACTTTCTATACAACTCACCACGTCCGTTAGATATTGTATGAAGTAACACACAGTTATTCTTCATTCTTTCTATACAACTCACCACGTCCGTTAGATATTGTATGTAGTAACACACTCAGTTATTCTTCATACTTTCTATACAACTCACCACGTCCGTTAGATATTGTATGTAGTAACACACTCAGTTATTCTTCATACTTTCTATACAACTCAACACGTCCGTTAGATATTGTATGTAGTAACACACTAGTTATTCTTCATACTTTCTATACAACTCACCACGTCCGTTAGATATTGTATGTAGTAACACAGTTATTCTTCATACTTTTACTCACCACGTCCGTTAGATATTTCTTCAGTTATTTTCTATACAACTCACCACGTCCGTTAGATATTGTATGTAGTAACACACTCAGTTATTCTTCATACTTTCTATACAACTCACCACGTCCGTTAGATATTGTATGTAGTAACACACTCAGTTATTCTTCATTCTTTCTATACAACTCACCACGTCCGTTAGATATTGTATAGTAACACACTCAGTTATTCTTCATACTTTCTATACAACTCACCACGTCCGTTAGATATTGTATGTAGTAACACACTTAGTTATTCTTCATACTTTCTATACAACTCACCACGTCCGTTAGATATTGTATGTAGTAACACACTCAGTTATTCTTCATACTTTCTATACAACTCACCACGTCCGTTAGATATTGTATGTAGTAACACACTCAGTTATTCTTCATACTTTCTATACAACTCACCACGTCCGTTAGATATTGTATGTAGTAACACACTCAGTTATTCTTCATTCTTTCTATACAACTCACCACGTCCGTTAGATATTGTATATAGTAACACACTCAGTTATTCTTCATTCTTTCTATACAACTCACCACGTCCGTTAGATATTGTATGTAGTAACACACTCAGTTATTCTTCATTCTTTCTATACAACTCACCACGTCCGTTAGATATTGTATATAGTAACACACTCAGTTATTCTTCATACTTTCTATACAACTCACCACGTCCGTTAGATATTGTATGTAGTAACACACTCAGTTATTCTTCATACTTTCTATACAACTCACCACGTCCGTTAGATATTGTATGTAGTAACACACTCAGTTATTCTTCATACTTTCTATACAACTCACCACGTCCGTTAGATATTGTATGTAGTAACACACTCAGTTATTCTTCATACTTTCTATACAACTCACCACGTCCGTTAGATATTGTACCACGTGTTAGTAACACACTCAGTTATTCTTCATTCTTTCTATACAACTCACCACGTCCGTTAGATATTGTATGTAGTAACACACTCAGTTATTCTTCATTCTTTCTATACAACTCACCACGTCCGTTAGATATTGTATGTAGTAACACACTCAGTTATTCTTCATTCTTTCTATACAACTCACCACGTCCGTTAGATATTGTATGTAGTAACACACACAGTTATTCTTCATTCTTTCTATACAACTCACCACGTCCGTTAGATATTGTATGTAGTAACACACTCAGTTATTCTTCATTCTTTCTATACAACTCACCACGTCCGTTAGATATTGTATGTAGTAACACACTCAGTTATTCTTCATACTTTCTATACAACTCACCACGTCCGTTAGATATTGTATGTAGTAACACACTCAGTTATTCTTCATACTTTCTATACAACTCACCACGTCCGTTAGATATTGTATGTAGTAACACACTCAGTTATTCTTCATACTTTCTATACAACTCACCACGTCCGTTAGATATTGTATGTAGTAACACACTCAGTTATTCTTCATACTTTCTATACAACTCACCACGTCCGTTAGATATTGTATGTAGTAACACACTCAGTTATTCTTCATTACTTTCTATACAACTCACCACGTCCGTTAGATATTGTATGTAGTAACACACTCAGTTATTCTTCATACTTTCTATACAACTCACCACGTCCGTTAGATATTGTATGTAGTAACACACTCAGTTATTCTTCATACTTTCTATACAACTCACCACGTCCGTTAGATATTGTATGTAGTAACACACTCAGTTATTCTTCATACTTTCTATACAACTCACCACGTCCGTTAGATATTGTATGTAGTAACACACTCAGTTATTCTTCATACTTTCTATACAACTCACCACGTCCGTTAGATATTGTATGTAGTAACACACTCAGTTATTCTTCATACTTTCTATACAACTCACCACGTCCGTTAGATATTGTATGTAGTAACACACTCAGTTATTCTTCATACTTTCTATACAACTCACCACGTCCGTTAGATATTGTATGTAGTAACACACTCAGTTATTCTTCATACTTTCTATACAACTCACCACGTCCGTTAGATATTGTATCTTGTAACACACTTAGGTATTCTTCGTACTTTCTATACAACTCACCACGACCGTTAGATACCGTATGTAGTGACACACTCAGTTTTTCTTCATACTTTCTATACCATTCACCACGTTCGTTAGATATTGTATGTAGTAACACACTCAGTTATTCTTCATTCTTTCTATACAACTCACCACGTCCGTTAGATATTGTATGTAGTAACACACTCAGTTATTCTTCATACTTTCTATACAACTCACCACGTCCGTTAGATATTGTATATAGTAACACACTCAGTTATTCTTTATTCTTTCTATACAACTCACCACGTCCGTTAGATATTGTATGTAGTAACACACTGAGTTATTCTTCATACTTTCTATACAACTCACCACGTCCGTTAGATATTGTATGTAGTAACACACTCAGTTATTCTTCATTCTTTCTATACAACTCACCACGTCCGTTAGATATTGTATGTAGTAACACACAGTTATTCTTCATTCTTTCTATACAACTCACCACGTCCGTTAGATATTGTATGTAGTAACACACTCAGTTATTCTTCATTCTTTCTATACAACTCACCACGTCCGTTAGATATTGTATGTAGTAACACACTCAGTTATTCTTCATACTTTCTATACAACTCACCACGTCCGTTAGATATTGTATGTAGTAACACACTCAGTTATTCTTCATACTTTCTATACAACTCACCACGTCCGTTAGATATTGTATGTAGTAACACACTCAGTTATTCTTCATACTTTCTATACAACTCACCACGTCCGTTAGATATTGTATGTAGTAACACACTAGTTATTCTTCATACTTTCTATACAACTCACCACGTCCGTTAGATATTGTATGTAGTAAGTTATTCTTCATACTTTCTATACAACTCACCAGTTATTCTTCATACTTTCTATACAACTCACCACGTCCGTTAGATATTGTATATAGTAACACACTCAGTTATTCTTCATTCTTTCTATACAACTCACCACGTCCGTTAGATATTGTATGTAGTAACACACTCAGTTATTCTTCATACTTTCTATACAACTCACCACGTCCGTTAGATATTGTATGTAGTAACACACTCGGTTATTCTTCATACTTTCTATACAACTAACCACGTCCGTTAGATATTTAATGTAGGAACACACTTAATTATTCTTCATTCTTTCTATACAAGTCACCACGTCCGTTAGATACCGTATGTAGTAACACACTCAGTTATTCTTCATACTTTCTATACAACTCACCACGTCCGTTAGATATTGTATGTAGTAACACACTCAGTTATTCTTCATTCTTTCTATACAACTCACCACGTCCGTTAGATACCGTATGTAGTAACACACAGTTATTCTTCATACTTTCTATACAATTCAACACGTCCGTTAGATATTGTATATAGTAACACACTCAGTTATTCTTCATACTTTCTATACAACTCACCACGTCCGTTAGATATTGTATCTAGTAACACACTCAGTTATTCTTCATACTTGCTATACAACTCACCACGTCCGTTAGATATTGTATGTAGTAACACACTCAGTTATTCTTCATACTTTCTATACAACTCACCACGTCCGTTAGATATTGTATGTAGTAACACACTCAGTTATTCTTCATACTTTCTATACAACTCACCACGTCCGTTAGATATTGTATGTAGTAACACACTCAGTTATTCTTCATACTTTCTATACAACTCACCACGTCCGTTAGATATTGTATGTAGTAACACACTCAGTTATTCTTCATACTTTCTATACAACTCACCACGTCCGTTAGATATTGTATGTAGTAACACACTCACTTATTCTTCATACTTTCTATACAACTCACCACGTCCGTTAGATATTGTATGTAGTAACACACATAGTTATTCTTCATACTTTCTATACAACTCACCACGTCCGTTAGATATTGTATGTAGTAACACACTCAGTTATTCTTCATACTTTCTATACAACTCACCACGTCCGTTAGATATTGTATGTAGTAACACACTCAGTTATTCTTCATACTTTCTATACAACTCACCACGTCCGTTAGATATTGTATATAGTAACACACATAGTTATTCTTCATACTTTCTATACAACTCACCACGTCCGTTAGATATTGTATGTAGTAACACACTCAGTTATTCTTCATACTTTCTATACAACTCACCACGTCCGTTAGATATTGTATGTAGTAACACACTTAGTTATTCTTCATACTTTCTATACAACTCAACCCGTCCGTTAGATATTGTATGTAGTAACACACTCAGTTATTCTTCATACTTTCTATACAACTCACCACGTCCGTTAGATATTGTATGTAGTAACACACTCAGTTATTCTTCATACTTTCTATACAACTCACCACGTCCGTTAGATATTGTATGTAGTAACACACTCAGTTATTCTTCATTCTTTCTATACAACTCACCACGTCCGTTAGATATTGTATGTAGTAACACACTCAGTTATTCTTCATACTTTCTATACAACTCACCACGTCCGTTAGATATTGTATGAAGTAACACAGTTATTCTTCATTCTTTCTATACAACTCACCACGTCCGTTAGATATTGTATGTAGTAACACACTCAGTTATTCTTCATACTTTCTATACAACTCACCACGTCCGTTAGATATTGTATGTAGTAACACACTCAGTTATTCTTCATACTTTCTATACAACTCACCACGTCCGTTAGATATTGTATGTAGTAACACACTCAGTTATTCTTCATACTTTCTATACAACTCACCACGTCCGTTAGATATTGTATGAAGTAAACACAGTTATTCTTCATTCTTTCTATACAACTCACCACGTCCGTTAGATATTGTATGTAGTAACACACTCAGTTATTCTTCATACTTTCTATACAACTCACCACGTCCGTTAGATATTGTATGTAGTAACACACTCAGTTATTCTTCATACTTTCTATACAACTCACCACGTCCGTTAGATATTGTATGTAGTAACACACTCAGTTATTCTTCATACTTTCTATACAACTCACCACGTCCGTTAGATATTGTATGTAGTAACACACTCAGTTATTCTTCATACTTTCTATACAACTCACCACGTCCGTTAGATATTGTATGTAGTAACACACATAGTTATTCTTCATACTTTCTATACAACTCACCACGTCCGTTAGATATTGTATGTAGTAACACACATAGTTATTCTTCATACTTTCTATACAACTCAACACGTCCGTTAGATATTGTATGTAGTAACACACTCAGTTATTCTTCATACTTTCTATACAACTCACCACGTCCGTTAGATATTGTATGTAGTAACACACATAGTTATTCTTCATACTTTCTATACAACTCACCACGTCCGTTAGATATTGTATGTAGTAACACACTCAGTTATTCTTCATACTTTCTATACAACTCACCACGTCCGTTAGATATTGTATGTAGTAACACACTTAGTTATTCTTCATACTTTCTATACAACTCACCACGTCCGTTAGATATTGTATGTAGTAACACACTCAGTTATTCTTCATACTTTCTATACAACTCACCACGTCCGTTAGATATTGTATGTAGTAACACACTCAGTTATTCTTCATTCTTTCTATACAACTCACCACGTCCGTTAGATATTGTATATAGTAACACACTCAGTTATTCTTCATTCTTTCTATACAACTCAACACGTCCGTTAGATATTGTATATAGTAACACACTCAGTTATTCTTCATTCTTTCTATACAACTCACCACGTCCGTTAGATATTGTATGTAGTAACACACTCAGTTATTCTTCATTCTTTCTATACAACTCACCACGTCCGTTAGATATTGTATCTAGTAACACACATAGTTATTCTTCATACTTTCTATACAACTCACCACGTCCGTTAGATATTGTATATAGTAACACACATAGTTATTCTTCATACTTTCTATACAACTCACCACGTCCGTTAGATATTGTATGTAGTAACACACTCAGTTATTCTTCATACTTTCTATACAACTCACCACGTCCGTTAGATATTGTATGTAGTAACACACTTAGTTATTCTTCATACTTTCTATACAACTCACCACGTCCGTTAGATATTGTATGTAGTAACACACTCAGTTATTCTTCATACTTTCTATACAACTCACCACGTCCGTTAGATATTGTATGTAGTAACACACTCAGTTATTCTTCATTCTTTCTATACAACTCACCACGTCCGTTAGATATTGTATGTAGTAACACACTCAGTTATTCTTCATTCTTTCTATACAACTCAACACGTCCGTTAGATATTGTATATAGTAACACACTCAGTTATTCTTCATTCTTTCTATACAACTCACCACGTCCGTTAGATATTGTATGTAGTAACACACTCAGTTATTCTTCATACTTTCTATACAACTCACCACGTCCGTTAGATATTGTATGTAGTAACACACTCAGTTATTCTTCATACTTTCTATACAACTCACCACGTCCGTTAGATATTGTATATAAGTAACACACAGTTATTCTTCATTCTTTCTATACAACTCACCACGTCCGTTAGATATTGTATATAGTAGTAACACACTCACCAGTTATTCTTCATTCTTTCTATACAACTCACCACGTCCGTTAGATATTGTATGTAGTAACACACTCAGTTATTCTTCATACTTTCTATACAACTCACCACGTCCGTTAGATATTGTATCTAGTAACACACATGGTTATTCTTTATTCTTTCTATACAACTCAACACGTCCGTTAGATATTGTATGTAGTAACACACTCAGTTATTCTTCATACTTTCTATACAACTCACCACGTCCGTTAGATATTGTTATTCTTCATACTTTCTATACAACTCAACACGTCCGTTAGATATTGTATGTAGTAACACTCAGTTATTCTTCATACTTTCTATACAACTCACCACGTCCGTTAGATATTGTATGTAGTAACACACTCAGTTATTCTTCATACTTTCTATACAACTCACCACGTCCGTTAGATATTGTATGTAGTAACACACTCAGTTATTCTTCATACTTTCTATACAACTCACCACGTCCGTTAGATATTGTATGTAGTAACACACTCAGTTATTCTTCATACTTTCTATACAACTCACCACGTCCGTTAGATATTGTATGTAGTAACACACTCAGTTATTCTTCATACTTTCTATACAACTCACCACGTCCGTTAGATATTGTATGTAGTAACACACTCAGTTATTCTTCATACTTTCTATACAACTCACCACGTCCGTTAGATATTGTATGTAGTAACACACTCAGTTATTCTTCATACTTTCTATACAACTCACCACGTCCGTTAGATATTGTATGTAGTAACACACTCAGTTATTCTTCATTCTTTCTATACAACTCACCACGTCCGTTAGATATTGTATGTAGTAACACACTCAGTTATTCTTCATACTTTCTATACAACTCACCACGTCCGTTAGATATTGTATGTAGTAACACACTCAGTTATTCTTCATACTTTCTATACAACTCACCACGTCCGTTAGATATTGTATGTAGTAACACACTCAGTTATTCTTCATACTTTCTATACAACTCACCACGTCCGTTAGATATTGTATGTAGTTAGTTATTCTTCATACTTTCTATACAACTCACCACGTCCGTTAGATATTGTATGTAGTAACACACTCAGTTATTCTTCATACTTTCTATACAACTCACCACTTCCGTTAGATATTGTATCTTGTAACACACTTAGGTATTCTTCGTACTTTCTATACAACTCACCACGACCGTTAGATACCGTATGTAGTGACACACTCAGTTTTTCTTCATACTTTCTATACAACTCACCACGTCCGTTAGATATTGTATGTAGTAACACACTCAGTTATTCTTCATACTTTCTATACAACTCACCACGTCCGTTAGATATTGTATGTAGTAACACACAGTTATTCTTCATTCTTTCTATACAACTCACCACGTCCGTTAGATATTGTATGTAGTAACACACTCAGTTATTCTTCATACTTTCTATACAACTCACCACGTCCGTTAGATACCGTATGTAGTGACACACTCAGTTATTCTTCATTCTTTCTATTCAACTCAACACGTCCGTTAGATATTATATGTGGTAACACACTCAGTTATTCTTCATACTTTCTATACAACTCACCACGTCCGTTAGATATTGTATGTAGTAACACACTCAGTTATTCTTCATACTTTCTATACAACTCACCACGTCCGTTAGATATTGTATGTAGTAACACACACAGTTATTCTTCATTCTTTCTATACAACTCACCACGTCCGTTAGATATTGTATGTAGTAACACACTCAGTTATTCTTCATTCTTTCTATACAACTCACCACGTCCGTTAGATATTGTATGTAGTAACACACTCAGTTATTCTTCATTCTTTCTATACAACTCACCACGTCCGTTAGATATTGTATGTAGTAACACACAGTTATTCTTCATACTTTCTATACAACTCACCACGTCCGTTAGATATTGTATATAGTAACACACTCAGTTATTCTTCATTCTTTCTATACAACTCACCACGTCCGTTAGATATTGTATGTAGTAACACACTCAGTTATTCTTCATTCTTTCTATACAACTCACCACGTCCGTTAGATATTGTATGTAGTAACACACTCAGTTATTCTTCATTCTTTCTATACAACTCACCACGTCCGTTAGATATTGTATGTAGTAACACACTCAGTTATTCTTCATACTTTCTATACAACTCACCACGTCCGTTAGATATTGTATGTAGTAACACACTCAGTTATTCTTCATACTTTCTATACAACTCACCACGTCCGTTAGATATTGTATGTAGTAACACACTCAGTTATTCTTCATACTTTCTATACAACTCACCACGTCCGTTAGATATTGTATGTAGTAACACACAGTTATTCTTCATTCTTTCTATACAACTCACCACGTCCGTTAGATATTGTATGTAGTAACACACTCAGTTATTCTTCATACTTTCTATACAACTCACCACGTCCGTTAGATATTGTATGTAGTAACACACTCAGTTATTCTTCATACTTTCTATACAACTCACCACGTCCGTTAGATATTGTATGTAGTAACACACTCAGTTATTCTTCATACTTTCTATACAACTCACCACGTCCGTTAGATATTGTATGTAGTAACACACTCAGTTATTCTTCATACTTTCTATACAACTCACCACGTCCGTTAGATATTGTATGTAGTAACACACATAGTTATTCTTCATACTTTCTATACAACTCACCACGTCCGTTAGATATTGTATGTAGTAACACACTCAGTTATTCTTCATACTTTCTATACAACTCACCACGTTTCTAACACACTCAGTTATTACTTTCTATACAACTCACCACGTCCGTTAGATATTGTATGTAGTAACACACTCAGTTATTCTTCATACTTTCTATACAACTCACCACGTCCGTTAGATATTGTATGTAGTAACACACTCAGTTATTCTTCATACTTTCTATACAACTCACCACGTCCGTTAGATATTGTATGTAGTAACACACTCAGTTATTCTTCATACTTTCTATACAACTCACCACGTCCGTTAGATATTGTATAGTAACACACTCACTTATTCTTCATTCTTTCTATACAACTCACCACGTCCGTTAGATATTGTATGTAGTAACACACTCAGTTATTCTTCATTCTTTCTATACAACTCACCACGTCCGTTAGATATTGTATGTAGTAACACACATAGTTATTCTTCATACTTTCTATACAACTCACCACGTCCGTTAGATATTGTATGTGGTAACAAACTCAGTTATTCTTCATTCTTTCTATACAACTCACCACGTCCGTTAGATATTGTATGTAGTAACACAGTTATTCTTCATTCTTTCTATACAACTCACCACGTCCGTTAGATATTGTATATAGTAACACACTCAGTTATTCTTCATACTTTCTATACAACTCACCACGTCCGTTAGATATTGTATGTAGTAACACACAGTTATTCTTCATTCTTTCTATACAACTCAACACGTCCGTTAGATATTGTATATAGTAACACACTCAGTTATTCTTCATTCTTTCTATACAACTCACCACGTCCGTTAGATATTGTATGTAGTAACACACTCAGTTATTCTTCATACTTTCTATACAACTCACCACGTCCGTTAGATATTGTATGTAGTAACACACTCAGTTATTCTTCATACTTTCTATACAACTCACCACGTCCGTTAGATATTGTATGAAGTAACACAGTTATTCTTCATTCTTTCTATACAACTCACCACGTCCGTTAGATATTGTATGTAGTAACACACTCAGTTATTCTTCATTCTTTCTATACAACTCACCACGTCCGTTAGATATTGTATCTAGTAACACACATAGTTATTCTTCATACGTTCTATACAACTCAACACGTCCGTTAGATATTGTATGTAGTAACACACTCAGTTATTCTTCATACTTTCTATACAACTCACCACGTCCGTTAGATATTGTATGTAGTAACACACTCAGTTATTCTTCATTCTTTCTATACAACTCACCACGTCCGTTAGATATTGTATGTAGTAACACACTCAGTTATTCTTCATTCTTTCTATACAACTCACCACGTCCGTTAGATATTGTATATAGTAACACACTCAGTTATTCTTCATACTTTCTATACAACTCACCACGTCCGTTAGATATTGTATGTAGTAACACACTCAGTTATTCTTCATTCTTTCTATACAACTCAACACGTCCGTTAGATATTGTATGTAGTAACACACTCAGTTATTCTTCATACTTTCTATACAACTCACCACGTCCGTTAGATATTGTATGTAGTAACACACTCAGTTATTCTTCATACTTTCTATACAACTCACCACGTCCGTTAGATATTGTATGTAGTAACACACTCAGTTATTCTTCATACTTTCTATACAACTCACCACGTCCGTTAGATATTGTATGTGGTAACACACTCAGTTATTCTTCATACTTTCTATACAACTCACCACGTCCGTTAGATATTGTATGTAGTAACACACTCAGTTATTCTTCATACTTTCTATACAACTCACCACGTCCGTTAGATATTGTATGTAGTAACACACTCAGTTATTCTTCATACTTTCTATACAACTCACCACGTCCGTTAGATATTGTATGAAGTAACACACAGTTATTCTTCATACTTTCTATACAACTCACCACGTCCGTTAGATATTGTATGTAGTAACACACTTAGTTATTCTTCATACTTTCTATACAACTCACCACGTCCGTTAGATATTGTATGTAGTAACACACACTCAGTTATTCTTCATACTTTCTATACAACTCACCACGTCCGTTAGATATTGTATGTAGTAACACACATAGTTATTCTTCATACTTTCTATACAACTCACCACGTCCGTTAGATATTGTATATAGTAACACACATAGTTATTCTTCATACGTTCTATACAACTCAACACGTCCGTTAGATATTGTATGTAGTAACACACTCAGTTATTCTTCATACTTTCTATACAACTCACCACGTCCGTTAGATATTGTATGTAGTAACACACTTAGTTATTCTTCATACTTTCTATACAACTCACCACGTCCGTTAGATATTGTATGTAGTAACACACTCAGTTATTCTTCATACTTTCTATACAACTCACCACGTCCGTTAGATATTGTATGTAGTAACACACTCAGTTATTCTTCATACTTTCTATACAACTCACCACGTCCTATAACACACAGTTATTCTTCATTCTTTCTATACAACTCACCACGTCCGTTAGATATTGTATATAGTAACACACTCAGTTATTCTTCATTCTTTCTTATTCTTCAGTTATTCTTCTTTCTATACAACTCACCACGTCCGTTAGATATTGTATGAAGTAACACAGTTATTCTTCATTCTTTCTATACAACTCAACACGTCCGTTAGATATTGTATATAGTAACACACTCAGTTATTCTTCATTCTTTCTATACAACTCACCACGTCCGTTAGATATTGTATGTAGTAACACACTCAGTTATTCTTCATACTTTCTATACAACTCACCACGTCCGTTAGATATTGTATGTAGTAACACACTCAGTTATTCTTCATACTTTCTATACAACTCACCACGTCCGTTAGATATTGTATGAAGTAACACAGTTATTCTTCATTCTTTCTATACAACTCAACACGTCCGTTAGATATTGTATGTAGTAACACACTCAGTTATTCTTCATACTTTCTATACAACTCACCACGTCCGTTAGATATTGTATGTAGTAACACACTCAGTTATTCTTCATTCTTTCTGTACAACTCACCACGTCCGTTAGATATTGTATGTGGTAACACACTCAGTTATTCTTCATACTTTCTATACAACTCACCACGTCCGTTAGATATTGTATGTAGTAACACACTCAGTTATTCTTCATACTTTCTATACAACTCACCACGTCCGTTAGATATTGTATGAAGTAACACAGTTATTCTTCATACTTTCTATACAACTCACCACGTCCGTTAGATATTGTATCTAGTAACACACATAGTTATTCTTCATACGTTCTATACAACTCAACACGTCCGTTAGATATTGTATGTAGTAACACACTTAGTTATTCTTCATACTTTCTATACAACTCACCACGACCGTTAGATATTGTATATAGTATCACACATAGTTATTCTTCATACGTTCTATACAACTCACCACGTCCGTTAGATATTGTATGTAGTAACACACTCAGTTATTCTTCATACTTTCTATACAACTCACCACGTCCGTTAGATATTGTATGTAGTAACACACTTAGTTATTCTTCATACTTTCTATACAACTCACCACGTCCGTTAGATATTGTATGTGGTAACACACTCAGTTATTCTTCATACTTTCTATACAACTCACCACGTCCGTTAGATATTGTATATAGTAACACACTCAGTTATTCTTCATTCTTTCTATACAACTCACCACGTCCGTTAGATATTGTATCTAGTAACTAACACAGTTATTCTTCATTCTTTCTATACAACTCACCACGTCCGTTAGATATTGTATATAGTAACACACTCAGTTATTCTTCATTCTTTCTATACAACTCACCACGTCCGTTAGATATTGTATGTAGTAACACACTCAGTTATTCTTCATTCTTTCTATACAACTCACCACGTCCGTTAGATATTGTATGTAGTAACACACTCAGTTATTCTTCATACTTTCTATACATCTCAGCACGTCCGTTAGATATTGTGTAGTAACACACATAGTTATTCTTCATACTTTCTATACAACTCACCACGTCCGTTAGATATTGTATGTAGTAACACACTCAGTTATTCTTCATACTTTCTATACAACTCACCACGTCCGTTAGATATTGTATGTAGTAACACACTCAGTTATTCTTCATACTTTCTATACAACTCACCACGTCCGTTAGATATTGTATGTAGTAACACACTCAGTTATTCTTCATACTTTCTATACAACTCACCACGTCCGTTAGATATTGTATGTAGTAACACAGTTATTCTTCATTCTTTCTATACAACTCAACACGTCCGTTAGATATTGTATATAGTAACACACTCAGTTATTCTTCATTCTTTCTATACAACTCACCACGTCCGTTAGATATTGTATGTAGTAACACACTCAGTTATTCTTCATACTTTCTATACAACTCACCACGTCCGTTAGATATTGTATGTAGTAACACACTCAGTTATTCTTCATACTTTCTATACAACTCACCACGTCCGTTAGATATTGTATAAAGTAACACAGTTATTCTTCATTCTTTCTATACAACTCAACACGTCCGTTAGATATTATATATAGTAACACCTCAGTTATTCTTCATTCTTTCTATACAACTCACCACGTCCGTTAGATATTGTATATAGTAACACACTCAGTTATTCTTCATACTTTCTATACAACTCACCACGTCCGTTAGATATTGTATGAAGTAACACAGTTATTCTTCATTCTTTCTATACAACTCAACACGTCCGTTAGATATTGTATATAGTAACACACTCAGTTATTCTTCATACTTTCTATACAACTCACCACGTCCGTTAGATATTGTATGTAGTAACACACTCAGTTATTCTTCATACTTTCTATACAACTCACCACGTCCGTTAGATATTGTATGTAGTAACACACTCAGTTATTCTTCATACTTTCTATACAACTCACCACGTCCGTTAGATATTGTATGTAGTAACACACTCAGTTATTCTTCATACTTTCTATACAACTCACCACGTCCGTTAGATATTGTATGTGGTAACACACTCAGTTATTCTTCATACTTTCTATACAACTCACCACGTCCGTTAGATATTGTATGTAGTAACACACTCAGTTATTCTTCATACTTTCTATACAACTCACCACGTCCGTTAGATATTGTATCTAGTAACACACAGTTATTCTTCATACTTTCTATACAACTCACCACGTCCGTTAGATATTGTATGTAGTAACACACACAGTTATTCTTCATACTTTCTATACAACTCACCACGTCCGTTAGATATTGTATGTAGTAACACACTCAGTTATTCTTCATACTTTCTATACAACTCACCACGTCCGTTAGATATTGTATCTAGTAACACACATAGTTATTCTTCATACTTTCTATACAACTCACCACGTCCGTTAGATATTGTATGTAGTAACACACTCAGTTATTCTTCATACTTTCTATACAACTCAACACGTCCGTTAGATATTGTATGTAGTAACACACTTAGTTATTCTTCATACTTTCTATACAACTCACCACGTCCGTTAGATATTGTATGTAGTAACACACTTAGTTATTCTTCATACTTTCTATACAACTCACCACGTCCGTTAGATATTGTATGTAGTAACACACTCAGTTATTCTTCATACTTTCTATACAACTCACCACGTCCGTTAGATATTGTATGTAGTAACACACTCAGTTATTCTTCATACTTTCTATACAACTCACCACGTCCGTTAGATATTGTATGTGGTAACACACTCAGTTATTCTTCATACTTTCTATACAACTCACCACGTCCGTTAGATATTGTATGTAGTAACACACTCAGTTATTCTTCATACTTTCTATACAACTCACCACGTCCGTTAGATATTGTATGAAGTAACACAGTTATTCTTCATTCTTTCTATACAACTCACCACGTCCGTTAGATATTGTATGTAGTAACACACTCAGTTATTCTTCATTCTTTCTATACAACTCACCACGTCCGTTAGATATTGTATGTAGTAACACACTCAGTTATTCTTCATACTTTCTATACAACTCACCACGTCCGTTAGATATTGTATCTAGTAACACACATAGTTATTCTTCATACTTTCTATACAACTCACCACGTCCGTTAGATATTGTATATAGTAACACACAGTTATTCTTCATTCTTTCTATACAACTCACCACGTCCGTTAGATATTGTATGTAGTAACACACAGTTATTCTTCATTCTTTCTATACAACTCACCACGTCCGTTAGATATTGTATGTAGTAACACACTCAGTTATTCTTCATTCTTTCTATACAACTCACCACGTCCGTTAGATATTGTATAGTAACACACTCAGTTATTCTTCATTCTTTCTATACAACTCACCACGTCCAGTTATTCTTCATTCTTTCTATACAACTCACCACGTCCGTTAGATATTGTATATAGTAACACACTCAGTTATTCTTCATACTTTCTATACAACTCACCACGTCCGTTAGATATTGTATGAAGTAACACAGTTATTCTTCATTCTTTCTATACAACTCAACACGTCCGTTAGATATTGTATGTAGTAACACACTCAGTTATTCTTCATACTTTCTATACAACTCACCACGTCCGTTAGATATTGTATGTGGTAACACACTCAGTTATTCTTCATACTTTCTATACAACTCACCACGTCCGTTAGATATTGTATGTAGTAACACACTCAGTTATTCTTCATACTTTCTATACAACTCACCACGTCCGTTAGATATTGTATGTAGTAACACACAGTTATTCTTCATTCTTTCTATACAACTCACCACGTCCGTTAGATATTGTATGTAGTAACACACATAGTTATTCTTCATACTTTCTATACAACTCACCACGTCCGTTAGATATTGTAGTTATTCTTCATACTTTCTATACAACTCACCACGTCCGTTAGATATTGTATGTAGTAACACACTCACTTATTCTTCATACGTTTTATACAACTCACCACGTCCGTTAGATATTGTATGTAGTAACACACTTAGTTATTCTTCATACTTTCTATACAACTCACCACGTCCGTTAGATATTGTATGTAGTAACACACTCAGTTATTCTTCATACTTTCTATACAACTCACCACGTCCGTTAGATATTGTATGTAGTAACACACTCAGTTATTCTTCATACTTTCTATACAACTCACCACGTCCGTTAGATATTGTATGAAGTAACACAGTTATTCTTCATTCTTTCTATACAACTCAACACGTCCGTTAGATATTGTATATAGTAACACACTCAGTTATTCTTCATTCTTTCTATACAACTCACCACGTCCGTTAGATATTGTATCTAGTAACACACATAGTTATTCTTCATACGTTCTATACAACTCAACACGTCCGTTAGATATTGTATGTAGTAACACACTCAGTTATTCTTCATTCTTTCTATACAACTCAA
This sequence comes from Tachypleus tridentatus, assembly GCF_004210375.1. NCBI lineage: Eukaryota > Metazoa > Arthropoda > Merostomata > Xiphosura > Limulidae > Tachypleus > Tachypleus tridentatus. The sequence goes on from NW_027467777.1 coordinate 16,445,233, forward strand.
CACGTCCGTTAGATATTGTATATAGTAACACACTCAGTTATTCTTCATTCTTTCTATACAACTCACCACGTCCGTTAGATATTGTATATGTAGTAACACACTGAGTTATTCTTCATACTTTCTATACAACTCACCACGTCCGTTAGATATTGTATGAAGTAACACAGTTATTCTTCATTCTTTCTATACAACTCAACACGTCCGTTAGATATTGTATATAGTAACACACTCAGTTATTCTTCATTCTTTCTATACAACTCAACACGTCCGTTAGATATTGTATGTAGTAACACACTCAGTTATTCTTCATACTTTCTATACAACTCACCACGTCCGTTAGATATTGTATGTAGTAACACACAGTTATTCTTCATACTTTCTATACAACTCACCACGTCCGTTAGATATTGTATGTAGTAACACACTCAGTTATTCTTCATACTTTCTATACAACTCACCACGTCCGTTAGATATTGTATGTAGTAACACACTCAGTTATTCTTCATACTTTCTATACAACTCACCACGTCCGTTAGATTCTTCATTCTTTCTACTCACCACGTCCGTTAGATATTGTATGTAGTAACACACAGTTATTCTTCGTACTTTCTATACAACTCACCACGTCCGTTAGATATTGTATGTAGTAACACACTCAGTTTTTCTTCATACTTTCTATACAACTCACCACGTCCGTTAGATATTGTATGTGGTAACACACTCAGTTATTCTTCGTACTTTCTATACAACTCACCACGTCCGTTAGATATTGTATGTAGTAACACACTCAGTTATTCTTCATACTTTCTATACAACTCACCACGTCCGTTAGATATTGTACCTAGTAACTCACCTATTTATTCTTCATGCTTTCTATACAACTCAACACGTCCGTTAGATATTGTATATAGTAACACACTCAGTTATTGTTCATTCTTTCTATACAACTCACCACGTCCGTTAGATATTGTATGTAGTAAACACACAGTTATTCTTCATTCTTTCTATACAACTCACCACGTCCGTTAGATATTGTATGTAGTAACACACTCAGTTATTCTTCATACTTTCTATACAACTCACCACGTCCGTTAGATATTGTATGTAGTAACACACTCAGTTATTCTTCATACTTTCTATACAACTCAACACGTCCGTTAGATATTGTATGTAGTAACACACTCAGTTATTCTTCATACTTTCTATACAACTCACCACGTCCGTTAGATATTGTATGTAGTAACACACATAGTTATTCTTCATACTTTCTATACAACTCACCACGTCCGTTAGATATTGTATATAGTAACACACATAGTTATTCTTCATACTTTCTATACAACTCACCACGTCCGTTAGATATTGTATGTAGTAACACACTCAGTTATTCTTCATACTTTCTATACAACTCACCACGTCCGTTAGATATTGTATGTAGTAACACACTCAGTTATTCTTCATTCTTTCTATACAACTCACCACGTCCGTTAGATAATGTATGTAGTAACACACTCAGTTATTCTTCATTCTTTCTATACAACTCTCCACGTCCGTTAGATATTAAGTGTGGGAACACACTCAGTTATTCTTCATTCTTTCTATACAACTCAACACGTCCGTTAGATATTGTATGTAGTAACACACTCAGTTATTCTTCATACTTTCTATACAACTCACCACGTCCGTTAGATATTGTATGTAGTAACACACTCAGTTATTCTTCATACTTTCTATACAACTCACCACGTCCGTTAGATATTGTATGTAGTAACACACTCAGTTATTCTTCATACTTTCTATACAACTCACCACGTCCGTTAGATATTGTATGTAGTAACACACTCAGTTATTCTTCATACTTTCTATACAACTCACCACGTCCGTTAGATATTGTATGTAGTAACACACTCAGTTATTCTTCATACTTTCTATACAACTCACCACGTCCGTTAGATATTGTATGTAGTAACACACTCAGTTATTCTTCATTCTTTCTATACAACTCACCACGTCCGTTAGATATTGTATATAGTAACACACTCAGTTATTCTTCATTCTTTCTATACAACTCACCACGTCCGTTAGATATTGTATGTAGTAACACACTCAGTTATTCTTCATACTTTCTATACAACTCACCACGTCCGTTAGATATTGTATGTAGTAACACACTTAGTTATTCTTCATACTTTCTATACAACTCACCACGTCCGTTAGATATTGTATGTAGTAACACACTCAGTTATTCTTCATACTTTCTATACAACTCACCACGTCCGTTAGATATTGTATGTAGTAACACACTCAGTTATTCTTCATACTTTCTATACAACTCACCACGTCCGTTAGATATTGTATGTAGTAACACACAGTTATTCTTCATACTTTCTATACAACTCACCACGTCCGTTAGATATTGTATGTAGTAACACACTCAGTTATTCTTCATACTTTCTATACAACTCACCACGTCCGTTAGATATTGTATGTAGTAACACACTCAGTTATTCTTCATACTTTCTATACAACTCACCACGTCCGTTAGATATTGTATGTTAGTAAACACTCACCAGTTATTCTTCATTCTTTCTATACAACTCACCACGTCCGTTAGATATTGTATATAGTAACACACTCAGTTATTCTTCATTCTTTCTATACAACTCACCACGTCCGTTAGATATTGTATGTAGTAACACACTCAGTTATTCTTCATTCTTTCTATACAACTCACCACGTCCGTAAGATATCGTATGTAGTGACACACTCAGTTTTTCTTCATACTTTCTATACAACTCACCACGTCCGTTAGATATTGCATGAAGTAACAGAGTTATTCTTATTTTCTTTCTATACAACTCACCACGTCCGTTAGATATTGTATATAGTAACACACTCAGTTATTCTTCATACTTTCTATACAACTCACCACGTCCGTTAGATATTGTATGTAGTAACACACAGTTATTCTTCATTCTTTCTATACAACTCACCACGTCCGTTAGATATTGTATGTAGTAACACACTCAGTTATTCTTCATACTTTCTATACAACTCACCACGTCCGTTAGATATTGTATGTAGTAACACACTCAGTTATTCTTCATACTTTCTATACAACTCACCACGTCCGTTAGATATTGTATGTAGTAACACACTCAGTTATTCTTCATACTTTCTATACAACTCACCACGTCCGTTAGATATTGTATGTAGTAACACACTCAGTTATTCTTCATACTTTCTATACAACTCACCACGTCCGTTAGATATTGTATGTAGTAACACACTCAGTTATTCTTCATATTCTTTTCTATACAACTCACCACGTCCGTTAGATATTGTATATAGTAACACACATAGTTATTCTTCATTCTTTCTATACAACTCACCACGTCCGTTAGATATTGTATGTAGTAACACACTCAGTTATTCTTCATACTTTCTATACAACTCACCACGTCCGTTAGATATTGTATCTAGTAACACACATAGTTATTCTTCATACTTTCTATACAACTCACCACGTCCGTTAGATATTGTATATAGTAACACACTCAGTTATTCTTCATACTTTCTATACAACTCACCACGTCCGTTAGATATTGTATGTAGTAACACACTCAGTTATTCTTCATACTTTCTATACAACTCACCACGTCCGTTAGATATTGTATATAGTAACACACTCAGTTATTCTTCATACTTTCTGTACAACTCTCCACGTCCGTTAGATATTGTATATAGTAACACACTCAGTTATTCTTTATTCTTTCTTTACAACTCACCACGTCCGTTAGATATTGTATGTAGTAACACACTTAGTTATTCTTCATACTTTCTATACAACTCACCACGTCCGTTAGATATTAAGGGTAGTAACACACTTAATTATTCTTCATTCTTTCTATACAACTCACCACGTCCGTTAGATATTGTATGTAGTAACACACTCAGTTATTCTTCATTCTTTCTATACAACTCACCACGTCCGTTAGATATTGTATATAGTAACACACTCAGTTATTCTTCATACAACTACGTCCTTTCTATACAACTCACTCACACGTCCGTTAGATATTGTATGTAGTAACACACTCAGTTGTTCTTTGTACTTTCTATACAACTCACCACGTCCATTAGATATTGTACCTAGTAACACACCTAGTTATTCTTCATACGTTCTTTACAACTCAACAGGTCCGTTAGATATTGTATGTTGTCACACACTCACTTATTCTTCGTACTTTTTATACAACTCACCACGTCCGTTAGATATTGTATGTAGTAACACACTCAGTTATTCTTCATACTTTCTATACAACTCACCACGTCCGTTAGATATTGTATGTAGTAACACACTCAGTTATTCTTCATACTTTCTATACAACTCACCACGTCCGTTAGATATTGTATGTAGTAACACACTCAGTTATTCTTCATACTTTCTATACAACTCACCACGTCCGTTAGATATTGTATGTAGTAACACACAGTTATTCTTCATTCTTTCTATACAACTCACCACGTCCGTTAGATATTGTATGTAGTAACACACTCAGTTATTCTTCATACTTTCTATACAACTCACCACGTCCGTTAGATATTGTATGTAGTAACACACTCAGTTATTCTTCATACTTTCTATACAACTCACCACGTCCGTTAGATATTGTATGTAGTAACACACTCAGTTATTCTTCATACTTTCTATACAACTCACCACGTCCGTTAGATATTGTATCTAGTAAATCACATATTTATTCTTCATACGTTCTATACAACTCACCACGTCTGTTAGATATTGTATGTAGTACCACACTCATTTATTCTTCATACGTTCTATACAACTCAACACGTCCGTTAGATATTGTATGTAGTAACACACTCAGTTATTCTTCATACTTTCTATACAACTCACCACGTCCGTTAGATATTGTATGTAGTAACACACTCAGTTATTCTTCATTCTTTCTATACAACTCACCACGTCCGTTAGATATTGTATGTAGTAACACACTCAGTTATTCTTCATTACTTTCTATACAACTCACCACGTCCGTTAGATATTGTATGTAGTAACACACAGTTATTCTTCAAACTTTCTATACAACTCACCACGTCCGTTAGATATTGTATATAGTAACACACTCAGTTATTCTTCATTCTTTCTATACAACTCACCACGTCCGTTAGATATTGTATGAAGTAACACAGTTATTCTTCATTCTTTCTATACAACTCAACACGTCCGTTAGATATTGTATGTAGTAACACACTCAGTTATTCTTCATTACTTTCTATACAACTCACCACGTCCGTTAGATATTGTATGTAGTAACACACTCAGTTATTCTTCATACTTTCTATACAACTCACCACGTCCGTTAGATATTGTATGTAGTAACACACTCAGTTATTCTTCATTCTTTCTATACAACTCACCACGTCCGTTAGATATTGTATGTAGTAACACACTCAGTTATTCTTCATACTTTCTATACAACTCACCACGTCCGTTAGATATTGTATGTAGTAACACACTCAGTTATTCTTCATACTTTCTATACAACTCACCACGTCCGTTAGATATTGTATCTAGTAACACACATAGTTATTCTTCATACTTTCTATACAACTCACCACGTCCGTTAGATATTGTATGTAGTAACACACTCAGTTATTCTTCATACTTTCTATACAACTCACCACGTCCATTAGATATTGTACCTAGTAACTCACCTATTTATTCTTCATACGTTCTATACAACTCAACACGTCCGTTAGATATTGTATATAGTAACACACTCAGTTATTCTTCATTCTTTCTATACAACTCACCACGTCCGTTAGATATTGTATGTAGTAACACACTCAGTTATTCTTCATACTTTCTATACAACTCACCACGTCCGTTAGATATTGTATGTAGTAACACACTCAGTTATTCTTCATTCTTTCTATACAACTCACCACGTCCGTTAGATATTGTATGAAGTAACACAGTTATTCTTCATTCTTTCTATACAACTCAACACGTCCGTTAGATATTGTATATAGTAACACACTCAGTTATTCTTCATTCTTTCTATACAACTCACCACGTCCGTTAGATATTGTATGTAGTAACACACTCAGTTATTCTTCATACTTTCTATACAACTCACCACGTCCGTTAGATATTGTATGTAGTAACACACTTAGTTATTCTTCATACTTTCTATACAACTCACCACGACCGTTAGATACCGTATGTAGTAACACACTCAGTTATTCTTCATACTTTCTATACAACTCACCACGTCCGTTAGATATTGTATGTAGTAACACACTCAGTTATTCTTCATACTTTCTATACAACTCACCACGTCCGTTAGATATTGTATGTGGTAACACACTCAGTTATTCTTCATACTTTCTATACAACTCACCACGTCCGTTAGATATTGTATGTAGTAACACACTCAGTTATTCTTCATACTTTCTATACAACTCACCACGTCCGTTAGATATTGTATGTAGTAACACACAGTTATTCTTCATTCTTTCTATACAACTCACCACGTCCGTTAGATATTGTATGTAGTAACACACTCAGTTATTCTTCATACTTTCTATACAACTCACCACGTCCGTTAGATATTGTATGTAGTAACACACTCAGTTATTCTTCATACTTTCTATACAACTCACCACGTCCGTTAGATATTGTATGTGGTAACACACTCAGTTATTCTTCATACTTTCTATACAACTCACCACGTCCGTTAGATATTGTATCTAGTAACACACATAGTTATTCTTCATACTTTCTATACAACTCACCACGTCCGTTAGATATTGTATGTAGTAACACACTCAGTTATTCTTCATACTTTCTATACAACTCACCACGTCCGTTAGATATTGTATGTAGTAACACACTCAGTTATTCTTCATACTTTCTATACAACTCACCACGTCCGTTAGATATTGTATGTAGTAACACACTCAATTATTCTTCATTCTTTCTATACAACTCACCACGTCCGTTAGATATTGTATGTAGTAACACACTCAGTTATTCTTCATACTTTCTATACAACTCACCACGTCCGTTAGATATTGTATAAGTAAACAGTTATTCTTCATACTTTCTATACAACTCACCACGTCCGTTAGATATTGTATGTAGTAACACACTCAGTTATTCTTCATTCTTTCTATACAACTCACCACGTCCGTTAGATATTGTATGAAGTAAACACAGTTATTCTTCATTCTTTCTATACAACTCACCACGTCCGTTAGATATTGTATGTGGTAACACACTCAGTTATTCTTCATACTTTCTATACAACTCACCACGTCCGTTAGATATTGTATGTAGTAACACACTCAGTTATTCTTCATACTTTCTATACAACTCACCACGTCCGTTAGATATTGTATGAAGTAACACAGTTATTCTTCATACTTTCTATACAACTCAACACGTCCGTTAGATATTGTATGTAGTAACACACTCAGTTATTCTTCATACTTTCTATACAACTCACCACGTCCGTTAGATATTGTATGTAGTAACACACTCAGTTATTCTTCATACTTTCTATACAACTCACCACGTCCGTTAGATATTGTATGTAGTAACACACTCAGTTATTCTTCATACTTTCTATACAACTCACCACGTCCGTTAGATATTGTATGTAGTAACACAACTAGTTATTCTTCATACGTTCTATACAACTCAACACGTCCGTTAGATATTGTATGTAGTAACACACTTAGTTATTCTTCATACTTTCTATACAACTCACCACGTCCGTTAGATATTGTATGTAGTAACACACTCAGTTATTCTTCATACTTTCTATACAACTCACCACGTCCGTTAGATATTGTATGTAGTAACACACTCAGTTATTCTTCATACTTTCTATACAACTCACCACGTCCGTTAGATATTGTATGTGGTAACACACTCAGTTATTCTTCATACTTTCTATACAACTCACCACGTCCGTTAGATATTGTATGTAGTAACACACTCAGTTATTCTTATTTACTTTCTATACAACTCACCACGTCCGTTAGATATTGTATGTAGTAACACACTCAGTTATTCTTCATACTTTCTATACAACTCACCACGTCCGTTAGATATTGTATAGTAACACAGTTATTCTTCATTCTTTCTATACAACTCAACACGTCCGTTAGATATTGTATGTAGTAACACACTCAGTTATTCTTCATACTTTCTATACAACTCAATTCAACACGTCCGTTAGATATTGTATATAGTAACACATTCAGTTATTCTTCATTCTTTCTATACAACTCACCACGTCCGTTAGATATTATATGTGGTAACACACTCAGTTATTCTTCATACTTTCTATACAACTCACCACGTCCGTTAGATATTGTATGTAGTAACACACATAGTTATTCTTCATACTTTCTATACAACTCACCACGTCCGTTAGATATTGTATGTGGTAACACACTCAGTTATTCTTCATACTTTCTATACAACTCACCACGTCCGTTAGATATTGTATGTAGTAACACACTCAGTTATTCTTCATACTTTCTATACAACTCACCACGTCCGTTAGATATTGTATGAAGTAACACAGTTATTCTTCATTCTTTCTATACAACTCAACACGTCCGTTAGATATTATATATAGTAACACACTCAGTTATTCTTCATTCTTTCTATACAACTCACCACGTCCGTTAGATATTGTATGAAGTAACACAGTTATTCTTCATTCTTTCTATACAACTCAACACGTCCGTTAGATATTGTATATAGTAACACACTCAGTTATTCTTCATACTTTCTATACAACTCACCACGTCCGTTAGATATTGTATGTGGTAACACACTCAGTTATTCTTCATACTTTCTATACAACTCACCACGTCCGTTAGATATTGTATGTGGTAACACACTCAGTTATTCTTCATACTTTCTATACAACTCACCACGTCCGTTAGATATTGTATGTAGTAACACACTTAGTTATTCTTCATACTTTCTATACAACTCACCACGTCCGTTAGATATTGTATGTAGTAACACACTCAGTTATTCTTCATACTTTCTATACAACTCACCACGTCCGTTAGATATTGTATGAAGTAACACACTCAGTTATTCTTCATTCTTTCTATACAACTCACCACGTCCGTTAGATATTGTATGTAGTAACACACTCAGTTATTCTTCGTACTTTCTATACAACTCTCCTCGTCCGTTAGATATTGTATGTAGTAACTCAATTATTATTTGTATATTGTTTAAAACTTCCGTATTTTCGGTTACTAAAATTTCTGTCGCATATTTAAATATTCTAAACATTGTTTGATATATTGCATTGGATATTGATGCATCATGTTATGAAATAATATGAACCAGTGTAGAATAATTTAAAGTTGCATTTGTCAATTATCAATTTCGTTACTTGGCTTGAAACTTTACAGAGACCTTATACCGTACGATTCGCCTAATATCTCGTAAATTGTTCAAGATTACGTATGTATTCCTTAACCCTCGATTTTCCATACCGAACTGTTTACTGTATGTGCATATACTTTACGATTCGGTTTGAAAAACCCAACGCGTACTTAACCGATGTATTTTGTTAAATTGCTTTTAGTCATTTTATGTTTGTTTTGTTTTTTGTTTTAGAATATAATCTTATTTCTTTCCCACTGGTGGACATTATCTTTGGCATTGCAGTGTAACAGATTCATTTGTCCTAAATTTGGTGTGATTTATTACCCAGTATTCTTTTATTTCAAAAATAAACACAAACATTTGCTGCTTTCCTCTATAATTAAAGTTATTCACAACATACATCCGTCAGTGTAATAATTTTCCAGTGAACTTTATCATCTCGCACTTCCTGTTTCTAGGATCAAGTATAAATATGTAGAAAAGGCTAGTGTGTAAAATTAGTATGAAAAAAATACCGGATTCCATACTCCAAGAAAGTACAGGATAGACTTCCAAGTAAAATGAAAAAGGAAACCATTATATTAGCAGCGAAATTCTGTTTTATGGCGCGATTTTCTTTTTGTTCCGAAACTTCTTGTTCCACAATTTTCATGCAGTGTAACTGAAGAATTAATCACTCTTAATTTTGAACTTATAGACTAGAGGAAAAGCTACTTCGCTAACTCTTAGATTATTCTCAACTGCCCAGATAGTAGGGTCCAGTCTTTGCTTAAAAGAGCATCCGCGGATCCAAAGGGCGGAGCACATTTTTATGGAATAATCTCAGGTTGACAGTTCTGTATTAACCATATTTTAAACATGTTAATGTGTGTGAATACGAATAAATATATGCATATATATGTAACTATGGTTGTAGTGTATATATACATTAAAACATGGTGTGTGTGTGTATATATATATATAAATATACAGACACATGAAAACATGGTGTTAATATAAATATATGTATATAACCATTTTGATCAACACAATAACAACCAAAAAATTAGTATATGTCTAATCTTAATCTCTTCCAGACATCGACTGTGTATACGGGATTATGTCACACGCAGTAAGTGTGCTCTAGTTTAGTAACACTTATGTAGTCGGCATTCATGTGGTGTGTTTACCATAGTTTTCGTTCTTACAGACACGATAATGACGTAGTTATATAGTTGTCGCTTTCACCTGCTTGTAAAGAATGTTTGTTTTATAGACTAATAGAAAGGCAACCAGCTTATAACACACTATCAAACACTGGGCTTTTTGTATCTGTTGAAATAGTATGCTACAACCCCAAAATATAAAGCTAATTTCTGCAGCATCGGAACACAAACCATGAATCCTCGGAATCACAGTCTGGACACACTAATGACTAAGTCATTCCATACCCAACATTATTTATCAGCCAGCATATTTTAAAATATCTTGACTTGAGTGGAGCAATATATAATCTGTATACCTCACTTTGTGTGGAGCAAGATATAATCTGTATATCTCACTTTGTGTGGAGCAAGATATAATCTGTATAGCTCAATGTGTGTGGAGCAATATATAATCTGTATAGCTCAATGTGTGTGGAGCAAGATATAATCTGTATATCTCACTTTGTGTGGAGCAAGATATAATCTGTATAGCTCAATGTGTGTGAAGCAATATATAATCTGTATAGCTCGATGTGTGTGGAGCAATATATAATCTGTATAGCTCACTTTGTGTGGAGCAAGATATAATCTGTATACCTCACTTTGTGTGGAGCAAGATATAATCTGTATAGCTCACTTTGTGTGGAACAAGATATAATCTGTATAGCTCAATGTGTGTGGAGCAGTATCTTAGTGACACCAGAGGTATATGTGAGGACTTACAACGCTAGAAACAAAGTTTCGATTCCTGTAGTGAGCAGAGCATAGATTGCCCGTTGTGTAACTTTATGTTTAATTTCAAAGAAACAAATTAATTCGTGTGGAGCAAAATAAACGGCATATGTTATTTTGTGTAAAACAAGATATCTTTGGTAACGAACATAGGGAATTTTAATATTGTTAATATAATACATTTTATTTAAAGAAAAGTTTTGTATTTTTCCATTACCGCTTTGAAAAAAGTTGATACAATTAGAGTGCTTTTTTTTAAACGGGATGGTACAAAGATTCTTAATTATGGTGTGAATATAGGGAAAAGACTCAAACTTGTATTACAGTTAAAGTATTGAGAAGGTATAATTCCATCAGTTTAGTAAGTTAATAACTACTATTTAATGCAAGTGTTTGATTCTAAATTTTCTGGCGAATCTACGTAAAGAACTACCTTCCTAATCGTCTACTGATAGGTTAAAGGAAAAATAGTCACCCTAAAGCACATATCACGTTTTTGTGATAACGGGCCTCAAACCATGAACTTCAGGTTAACCTGAAGATGACCTAAGAATGTCGAAACGTTGTTCTGTATTTTATTTTAATTCAAGTTTTATCACCCATACCAGCCATCTTGAGATACATTTTTACTTCAAGTGGGTTTCGAAAAACTTTACTCACAAAACATGTCTACATACGTAAGCATGAACACATTGGAAATAGATGGAGTATGTGAGGAAGGAAACAGTTGTTACGTCAAAAAGGACTATTTATATATTAAGCCCGTCCTTTTACGACATGTAGACCAGAATAATTCAGGCTAATAGAAGTCAAACATGAAGATCACGAAAGTCATTAGAACAGTTTCAGTCCTGCTGTTTCTAGAAGTACATTTAGTTGCGGCGCATGTCAAAACCTTGCAAGTATTGAGAAAGGAATGCAATAATGGAGAACTGGAAGGTCTGTACAAAAGAAAAGCAGATATTTAATTTTTATTATCTTCAGATTAGATATTTAATAATTATAATCTGTAAATATGTTATTTATTTTCTCGTGTATTTATTATGTATTGTTTACCATTTCTGAAACAAATATTTTTCTAAGTATTCAAATATAGTTTCAACTGGAATATTTCTCTTTTTTTTATTATGGTTATATAGTTATCTGCATAACAAAAACCAGAAAGACATAAAAGTGACGGATTAGAAATAGACATATACCAGTTTAGGCTTTATAACAAGTAATTTGTTATTGTGCACACAGTTTCGCAATAAAAGTCTTTTTTTCTCTCGAAAACTTAAGTACTTCCCCGGCATGACCAGGCGATTAGGGCATTCAACTCGCAATCCGAGGGTCGAGTGGTTCGAATCCTCGTCGCAATAAAAAGTCTCACCCTTTAAGCCATTGGGGCATTATAATGTTACGGTCAATCCCACTATTCGTTGGTAAAAAAGTAGTCCAAGAGTTGGCGGTGGGTGGTGATGACTACCTGCCTTCCCTCTAGTCTTACACTGCTAAATTAGGGACGGCTAGCGCAGATAGCCCTTGAGTAGCTTTGCGCGAAATTTAAAAACTAATAAACAAACAAACCTACTCTAACACTGTTAAATAAGGGACGACTAACGCAGATAGCCCTCGTGCAGCTTTGCGCGAAGTTCAAACAAATAATAAATTTACAATAAACAATAGATAACTACAATAAAGCGCCACAATTGATATTTTGGTAGTTTTTTTTTCCAACTTAAAAAAAACAAACAAATGTCGCGCACGTGCATTAATGTTTATGTATTTCAAAGTTTTTATTTTTAATGCTACCATTTCTGTTTGGGCTCCTTTAAGGTGCGTTTACCCTACAGGTCAGGGTATTCTGTGGGCACTTACCCTGTCGTTTTTGACAGGCTACACGTTAGTCTACTTATGAAGTTTATTTATTTCCTGAGAGTTTTAGAATCTGATGACTTGCATATGTATATTTATCGTTTGTTACATTAGAAACAATTAAATACTATCTTTCACAAGAAGTGTTAACTGTTTTTGGAGCGTGGCATTTATCTTATATTGTTTGTTTCGTTAGTAGCATATGGAATATATATACGTGTATTGACGTACTAGAAATTCTAAATTAGTATAAGTACGTTTAGATTTTTATCACATTTTGAAGGGTTGTAACCTAACATTTTTGTTGGTATTTTTAGTCCTAACAAATATATACTTTTGTAAAGGTTTCCATCGCCGAGCAGGTTCTTTTTTATTATTTGGTATAAATAATGCAAAATGCAACTGTCTTAATGAAATGAAAGCGATTTATTTCTTTTAGTAGACGTTATATAAACATCACAGATTGTAACGTCCATAGTATACGCTATATACACACTACAGATTGTAGTAGGTTCCAAAGTATAAGCCTAACTTTACGATATAAGTAACACTGAACTAACATGCTGTTTGAAGAACTGTGTTAATAATAACAAAATGGGGAGAACGATCGATGGAAACTGTTGATGACAACAACGTCATATTGGTGCAAGAACTAAAGCTACGGGAGAAACCATTATATGGCAGGGACATTACAGCATTTTAAATCATCGGCAGTTGAGGAAGACATCAGAAGAGGATTTATCATCCTTGTATATGTCAAAATAGAATGATAACAAGTTCCATTTCTTCAAATCTCAGTGGGATCAAATACTCTGAAAGTGTGAATATCAACAATAAGGAATACGTTCTGGTCGGCTTATATATTTTCAATGGCATTGTGACAGAGGGGAAAATGGACTAGTCTGCTAGATTTTTTCGTCAGTATCAGCACAAGAGTTGTCATTATAGGCACTTTTAAAGCTTGGAACCCTCTCTGGTTTGATACTGATCAAAATAAGAGTGGAAGCTGCCCGGCAAAGAATCAACCATATTATAGTTCACAATGATGCCTTCTCAACAAGAACAGACGAAAAGTAAAATATGATTAAACTGCAGATTTCATTCTTGTTGCATCTACTGCATTCACTGAGCTGACAAACAGAGGCCTAAACCATATAGTTATTAGAGTCAAGAGAAAGCCATCTCAAACACTTACTCCAATACAGCAGGGTAGTGAGAAAAGCTCGTATAAGTCAGGAACGAGAATAAAGATGGTAGTCACAGTTAACCCTAACTACAGACTGGAGTCATGGATTAAGTCTAAAAAGAGAAGACCTCAGTCTTCAGTATCAAGCATACATAAAGTCGTCAAAAATTATTACAAGCAGAAAATAAAATAATTCAATAAAGCCACTTCAAAAATTACAACGAGAAATAAAAGGAAGTTATATGAAACAATATTATTTTGAAAGCTTATAAAAATTATAAAAATGGTGTAAAGTAGATGTACAGCAAGACCACAGGAGATCAAATAATCAAGTGGAAAATAATTAGAATTGATTTAAAAAACAGTAACGCCTTCTTGCAGAGATATACAAGCCGGTTACAAGAAAACGGGTAAGCCTCTGTGAGATGAACATGACAGGAGAAAATTCAACAGAAAGTTGCCCACAGTCAGTATAGCGAGTGACATTGGATGAATATGTTTTGTTTTGCAATTTCGCACAAAGCTACTCGAGGGCTATCTGTGCTAGCCGTCCCTAATTTAGCAGTGTAAGACTAGAGGGAAGGCAGCTAGTCATCATCACCCACCGCCAACTCTTGGGCTACTCTTTTACCAACGAATAGTGGGATTGACCGTCACATTATAACGCCCCCACGGCTGGGAGGGCGAGCATGTTTGGCACGACTCGGGTGCGAACCCGCGACCCTCAGATTACGAAGCGCACGCCTTAACGCGCTAGGCCATGCTAGGCCCTTGGATGAATATAAAGAAATTATTTGAACAATAAAGAAGGATTTTGTATCATGCCCAGAGAAGGTGAGATACTCCAATATCAAAACACTCTCCATGAAAAAGAAAGTGAAGCTCGTTGAAATAATCAAAGGAGGAGAAAATAGAGAAGAACCTTCTCAATATCAGTGTTTTTTTTTAATCAAACATTTAAAAAATTTAAATATCAATAATAAATGTATGGGTAAAGCTCATACAAAAGATAGCAACAAAAAATCGTTGAAGCCCTATTTGCGAGATTATCTGCCTATGAAGGTGGGAGTGAAATATTTCAACTGTAGAGACAGTCACACAAAACATCCGTCAATGTATTCATGTTTTTCAACACTTTATGATGGGCTATTTGACGTTGATAAGTAACTAATTAGTGGAATTTTGGCAATGAAAATAAATGCTGCGGAAGGGAGGGAGTTTGACATTCTAATTCGATTGATATTGACTGAACAACAAATGTTTCAACTTGAAATTTAACAAATGGACATCTAAAATTTTGAAAACAGCTCTGGCTTTCCACAAGGATCCCTGCTGAGTCCTGTCCTTGTTTACTGGAAGATTGGAAGAAAGAAGGTAGAATTATGGAAATAAAGAGAATGTGGAGAGCACAGATGGTACTGAATTAAAATTGAAATAGATATTATTGCTAGAAAAACGTTAAGAATATTAATGGAGAAATAAAGTTTGTGCCTAACTCCTTAACAATAAAACAATAGTAAATTTGTTTGTTTTGAATTTCGCACAAAGCTACTCGAGGGCTATTTGTGCTAGCCGTCCCTAATTTAGTAGTGTGAGACTACAAGGAAGGCAGATAGTCGTCACCATCTTCGCCAACTCTTGGTTACTCTTTTACAAATGAATGGTGGGGTTGACTGTCACATTATAACGCCCCCACGGCTGAAAGGGCGAGCATGTTTGGTGCGACGGGGATGCGAACCCGCGACCCTCAGATTACGAGTCGCACGCTTTAACATGCTTGGCCATGCCGGGCCGACAATAGTAAAATTAATATAACTAAATTCCTGTTACTTATATTGAGTACATGGTCACAATAATCAAAACGGTTTAAAATCACAATGCTAACTAGAATGTGTACTGACAAATATTTTTTTTATGGAATTCTGCAACTGTAAGGAAGAAATCTTGTTATTTGACTGGTGCTAAACTGTTGCAGATGGAAATAAATAGATCTATAATCATAAAGATATAGTATCACAATGCCATCTTTCTAAAGACAATCTCAATAGCTGCTCTATGGTTTATATTGAGACTCATCTCTATCCTGATCTGTTACATTCCAGGTTAATTGTTTTCGTTATTATATATATCCATCCTTGTTGTCATTGAAAATCCGCCTTTGGTGGTGTGACTATCACGGGGATAACTATATCCTACTTAACACTATTTTCTTTAGAGGTAAAGGCAAATTATATTCTGGTTTCTAATTTTAGTTTTAAGTGGACCATAGAGTCACAGTTAGAAGCTGTCTTACCAATAATTTTACTTTCTGAAGGATAATTAGAAACATTTGCAGTTTACTCATTCAGTGTTTTCTTCAGCCGAGACCTGTAATTTATATCAAACATTTTATGTACTTCTTCTTCTAGGTTGTCAACAGAAAGAAGAAACGAATGATAGAACGAGATTGACACAAACTAATGTGCAGAATTCCCAAATCTTGCCATCAGAGCCATACCAATCTCAAAATAACCACAAATATAAATCACAGACTGTACCACCAGGTCCATCTCGACCAGAAGTGATTGACCTAAACAGACCAGAGATTGTACCACCAGAACCAAAACCATCTCGACCAGAAGTAATTGACCTAAACAAACCAGTTTTATACCAACCTGGACATGACCACCAACACAAACCGCAAATTCTACCACCAGGCCCATCTCGACCAGAAGTGATTGACCTAAACATACCAGAGATTGTACCACCAGAACCAAAACCATCTCGACCAGGAGTAATTGACCTAAACAAACCAGTTTTATACAAACCTGGACATGACCACCAACACAAACCGCAAATTCTACCACCAGGTCCATCTCGACCAGAAGTGATTGACCTAAACAGACCAGAGATTGTACCACCAGAACAAAAACCATCTCGACCAGAAGTAATTGACCTAAACAAACCAGTTTTATACCAACCTGGACATGACCACCAACACAAACCGCAAATTCTACCACCAGGCCCATCTCGACCAGAAGTGATTGACCTAAACATACCAGAGATTGTACCACCAGAACCAAAACCATCTCGACCAGGAGTAATTGACCTAAACAAACCAGTTTTATACAAACCTGGACATGACCACCAACACAAACCGCAAATTCTACCACCAGGTCCATCTCGACCAGAAGTGATTGACCTAAACAGACCAGAGATTGTACCATCAGAACCAAAACCATCTCGACCAGGAGTAATTGACCTAAACAAACCAGTTTTATACCAACCTGGACATGACCACCAACACAAACCGCAAATTCTACCACCAGGTCCATCTCGACCAGAAGTGATTGACCTAAACAGACCAGAGATTGTACCACCAGAACCAAAACCATCTCGACCAGGAGTAATTGACCTAAACAAACCAGTTTTATACCAACCTGGACATGACCACCAACACAAACCTCAAATTCTACCACCAGGTCCATCTCGACCAGAAGTGATTGACCTAAACAGACCAGAGATTGTACCACCAGAACCAAAGCCATCTCGACCAGGAGTAATTGACCTAAACAAACCAGTTTTATACAAACCTGGACATGACCACCAACACAAACCGCAAATTCTACCACCAGGCCCATCTCGACCAGAAGTGATTGACCTAAACAGACCAGAAATTGTACCACCAGAACCAAAACCATCTCGGCCAGGAGTAATTGACCTAAACAAACCAGTTTTATACAAACCTGGACATGACCACCAACACAAACCGCAAATTCTACCACCAGGTCCATCTCGACCAGAAGTGATTGACCTTAACAGACCAGAGATTGTACCACCAGAACCAAAACCATCTCGACCAGGAGTAATTGACCTAAACAAACCAGTTTTATACAAACCTGGACATGACCACCAACACAAACCGCAAATTCTACCACCAGGTCCATCTCGACCAGAAGTGATTGACCTAAACAGACCAGAGATTGTACCACCAGAACCAAAACCATCTCGACCAGGAGTAATTGACCTAAACAAACCAGTTTTATACCAACCTGGACGTGACCACCAACACAAACCGCAAATTCTACCACCAGGTCCATCTCGACCAGAAGTGATTGACCTAAACAGACCAGAGATTGTACCACCAGAACCAAAACCATCTCGACCAGGAGTAATTGACCTAAACAAACCAGTTTTATACAAACCTGGACATGACCACCAACACAAACCGCAAATTCTACCACCAGGTCCATCTCGACCAGAAGTGATTGACCTAAACAGACCAGAAATTGTACCACCAGAACCAAGACCATTTCCACCAGGAGTAATTGACCTAAACAAACCAGTTTTATACCAACCTGGACGTGACCACCAACACAAACCGCAAATTCTACCACCAGGTCTATCTCGACCAGAAGTGATTGACCTAAACAGACCAGAGATTGTACCACCAGAACCAAAACCATCTCGACCAGGAGTAATTGACCTAAACAAACCAGTTTTATACAAACCTGGACATGACCACCAACACAAACCGCAAATTCTACCACCAGGTCCATCTCGACCAGAAGTGATTGACCTAAACAGACCAGAAATTGTACCACCAGAACCAAGACCATTTCCACCAGGAGTAATTGACCTAAACAAACCAGTTTTATACCAACCTGGACGTGACCACCAACACAAACCGCAAATTCTACCACCAGGTCTATCTCGACCAGAAGTGATTGACCTAAACAGACCAGAGATTGTACCACCAGAACCAAAACCATCTCGACCAGGAGTAATTGACCTAAACAAACCAGTTTTATACAAACCTGGACATGACCACCAACACAAACCGCAAATTCTACCACCAGGTCCATCTGGACCAGGAGTGATTGACCTAAACAGACCAGAAATTGTACCACCAGAACCAAGACCATCTCGACCAGAAGTGGTTGACCTAAACATACCAGGTACATATCAGCCTGGACATGATCACCAACACAAACCGCAGATTGTACCACCAGGACTACTTCGACCAGAAGTAACTGACCTAAACAGACCAGAGATTGTATTACCAGAACCAAGACCATCTCGACCAGAAGTGGTTGACCTAAACAGACCAGATCCACACCAACCTGGATATGATCACCGATACAAACCACAGATTGTACCTCCAGGTCACTCTCGACCAGAAGTGATTGACCTAAACAGACCAGATCCATACCAGCCTGGACATGATCACCAACACAAACCGCAGGTTGTACCATCAGGACTACTTCGACCAGAAGTAACTGACCTAAACAAACCAGAGATTTTGCAACCAGTTCCATACAAACCTGGACCTGACCACCAACACAAACCACAGAATGTGCCACTTAGTTCATACCAAACCGAAAATAAGCCTCAAGACAAACCACAGATTTTACCACAAAGACCATACCAACCTGGAAGTAATCATGAAAAACAACAAACCATACAAGAAACGCTGGACAAGTGACAAGAATCGTGAATTTGGTAGGAGACTGCAATAACCTGCTTGTAATGTCATATTTGAAATTACTAGTGTGTTCAGATTTATGGAAAATAAAATGGGCTGAGATATTATTTTACATTTCAAAGATTAATCTAGTGATTAACTGTTAACCTAGAATAATTTTTATAATGTTTAATTATATAACTGTAGCTTCGTTTGGAAAAAAATATTGTTTTTTTTTTATAGAATTCTGCTTTAAATGCTTATATACATATCAAAAGTATTACGAATATTCAGTGGATAAAAAATTTACAGTTCTTTTTTATTAGTTTTTCTTCATTTTTCAAAGATATAAAATTATCTGTAAACGTCAATGAAAAAATCAAAGTTTATAAAACGTATTGAAAACTACTTACCAGAGTTGTAACAATTAGCCTCTTGCTTTTCCTCTAAAAACCTCCCGAAACTACACAACTAGCTTTACCACTTTTCATTATTGACAAAACTTGTCACCAAAGCCACATTATCTAAAACCAGCTTTAACACACAACAGCCATATCAGTTGGTCATAAAAAGCTGGACAAACGAAACCAATGATTTATCATCGAACAATTCCAACCTGAAAATAAACCTCAAGATAAGCTACACCACATTTTTACCATCAAAATTATACCAACCTGGAAATAAACCTAAAGATAAAATGGAGTACAATCCAACCGCACCATGCTGGACATAAACTTTAGGATATTCTTGTCTACTTACTACTTTGCCACCAGACAATACCAATTTGTACAAAAACCTTAAAACATACTGATTTACCCAATAACGACTTTAACATACATTGTAGACCACTAATCTAAAGTTATGTTAATATTTTAATAAATCTAAACATAAACTGCAACACAAACTTTAAATTTTAGTTTGTTACAAAGAACAAAATTTTAGATCGTCCTAGTTCGTATACACCTTTGTGGAGACTGTGAATAGCCAGCTGCTGGTAAAATAGCTTTAGACTTTGGAAGAAATATTATAACGTGAATGTATATTTTATCGTTTGATTTATGTGGTGTTTTATTTGTGAATGACCAAAATATTATATCGAGCAAACCATTGTGAGAAATAGACAAAATACCACTCAAAGTTGTTTTTGATTTTCAAAAAAATTAACAAAAGCGTTTAATACTATAATGATACCAGACTTAAATTTGTTGAAAACCATACTTATATATAATTTTTAATAAATGCCGATTTCATGAGAAAGCTCGTCCTTAAACCGTTTACAACGTAACGTGCTGTATTGATGTATTGAGTATCAGTTTCGTGAATAAATTACTCTTCAATCCGTTAATAGCTGTGGAATCTTTTTAAGTTCACAATAAACTTACAAAATAATCTCTTTGTTTTTTGTGGTTTTCGTGTTCCACAAATATATTAAGTAAAATATGTTAGGTATTGTATGCGTAAAGCTTGTGTTGTACCAAACACTTTTAAGATTTTTGAATATTTCCTGCTGCTCATACGGAGTAAGAAACTTCAGTTAGATGTTTTGACTTATAAAACTGTAATATTAGATGAAAAAACACGTTTAAAAGTGGCGTTTAAAAAATAACTTTAAAATATACGTTTCTAAATTATATGCCATATTAGCCTTAGTCTTAATAACGCAAAAATGGTGTGTTTAGTCGCGCCATCTAATTGAAATTGAAATCAGATGATGTGTGTAGATAAGCCTTAAAACTAACAGTGCATTAATAATCAGTGATGTCGAGAAACTCACTTGTTGAGAAATATATATGCAAAAACGGCTCGTTTGGGTTGAGAAAATATTTTACATAGAAGAGCGAACAACGTTTCGACCTTCTATGTAAAATATTTTCTCAACCCAAACGAGCCGTTTTTTGCATATATATTTAACAGTGGATTACTTAATTCAACGTGTATACAAAATAAACTGTGTTAAATTGTTTGTATTTGTGTTGATTTTTCATTTTATGAAATTTTTGAACAAGTTTGAAACTTTCATATGATAATGTGAAAGATAAATCGATTGGTATTTAGAATGTTTATCCAAAGATATACAGGGACTATTTGTTTATTGTCATTTATTATCTTAAACGGAAATTTATTTATTATCTTAGACTAGAGGAAAGGCAGACAGGCAACAACACTCGTCATCAGTTGATGGTCTACTCTTGAATGATAGAATAATGGAATTGTACATTCACTCTTACAACTTACCTCCAGATCAAGTGTGGAGAGACTTTTTATGACAATATAGGCACACTAACAAATAAGTCATGTCTGACCAGTAACGAAAAAAATAATGAGACGACATTGAAGTTTTAAAGTGTTTTTTTTTTTCAACGAAATACAACGGGGAGAAGGTTTTTGTGCGTTTAACGCAAAACCACCCTGTAATCGAGTCCCAAATGTTAGCGCTGTAAACTCTTAAACTTACCGCTCTCACCCCAGGGGACGGCAATGAAATAGATTTTTACTTTTAGTTGACACAGTTTCGGACGTTAATAAGCTGTTGATTTATCATTTTGTTCTTAAACCTCAAGACAAACTAAAACAGTTTGATGGTTATCTGCACTAGTCGTCCATAATTTAGCAGTAGTAGATAATTTCAAAGATTTTAAAACGAAGTTATTAAAAATTGTTAAGTTAAAAAGAAGAAATAAGGATATTCAAAAAATACAGAAACACTCTGGTTAATGTCGTACTTAAGACATGTGCCCAGTAATGGTCAGTTGCAAAATCTCTTTGTCAACCTGGAGATGACTTAAGAAGGTTGAAACGTTGTTTTGTACGTTATTTTAATTAAAGTTTTGATTCTCATACCAGTCATCTTATGACTACAACTTAAAAATTTAAGACATAGTGTTAACACTATTTATTCAAGCTACAAATTCTTATTTTGGAAAGAGAAGAGAAACAACGACCTTTGTATTCCAGGTAATTATAAAATAACTTTTTTATTTTAACCAACGTTCCGCCTATGCGTCTTCTTCAAGGTTGATACATACAACTGTGTAATATTAGAATACTTGTTAAATTATAAAACTGCTTTAATGTTCTATTTCTCGAGTCTGCTGTAACTTACCTTCTAACAATTTTAGATTATTACTTTTATTATTTCATTATTATTCTGATATCATCAGTTGTATAATTATAATATTAACTATACAGCTGTACTAATATATGAAGTATATCATTTGTACGAAATATTAAACAACAATTGACTATAAAAACACAAGGGCGCTAAGAAACAAAAATTAAAGTTGAAAGGATGCAAACTTTACCAACAGTATTAAAACAAACTGCAAGATTGTGTGATACTCTAAAGTACGCAAATGTTAAACTAAAGGTAATAACGTTAAGTGTATTGGTACGTTGAGTTGTTTTACGAACGGTGGTTTAGTCACATGTACCACCCACTGTCGCTGTTAACTTTTGGTTTTTGTTAATTTATGAGTAAAGCTTAGCTTCCATATATTTTCTCTCTTTAAAATCATTTGTATTTTTGTAACATAGAATCTTTAAATGGGTTTTTATTTTCTGTGTTTTAGGTTCCGTGTTTGTTTGTTGTTGTTTTTTTTATTTCGAGCAAAGCTACTCGAGGGCTATTTACGCTAGTCGTCCCTAATTTAGCAGTGTAAGACTAGAGAGAAGGCAGCTAGTCATCACCACCCACCGCAAACCCTTGGCTACTCGTTTATTAACGAATAATGGGATTAACCGTAACGTATAACGCCCCAACGGCTGAAAGAGCAAGTATGTTTGGTGTGATGAGGATTCAAACCCACGATCTTCAGATTACGAGTCGAACGCCTTAACCTACCTGGCCATGCCGATCCGTGTTTGTATATTTTGGTTTGTTTGTTTAAAGTTAAGCACAAAGCTACACAATGGTTATCTGTAGTCTGCTCACCAGTGGTATCGAAATCCGGTTTGTAGCATTATATTTTATATTTCAACCAATACACACGAGAGTTTACACAAAGATGTCTTACGACAACTTCTACAGATTGAAACAGACATTTTTGCCATTTTGCAAGAATCAAAGATCGAAATATTTCGCAAAGTTGGTGTTTTTAATTGTCATTTCTCTATATTTCAATCAATATAGATGAGATCTTATACCACGATAAGACGTTTCGCGACTCACTTTACATATTGAAGTAGACAGATATGTTTTGTGCCTCTCTTTTGATTTTCCAAGAACAAAAGGTAAAAGAAATTGCAATGTGTGTAATAGAGAGCACTGAAACTAGAATCATTACATCCATATGTTTTTTGTATGTTAGGAGGGGTTGTTATTAACAGTGTTTTTGTTTCACACGCTTGTTGAAATTACGTATATTGTGTCAAAAAATAGGTTATTTGCTCCAAACGTACTGTAAATTTGTGTTGTTTTGCGAATAATTCTATTCAAGGATAAATTGAGTGTCTTATGTATGATAAATTCATGATGTAACATCTTCCATTAAATTTTTCTCACAAAGTTGTGAATAAAGCTTAAGCGGATAATGTGTTGAGTATTTATCCTTCTGAAGTATGTATTATGTAGTTTATACCCCTTTCTCCTTGAAACCTACTGCATTCTAAGGATCTTATTGAATCAAGTGAATTGATAGAATACATACTGTACGCGCACGCAAATGCTACTATTTTTAGATTATTCTATTTTATTTGCTACTATTGTCGTCTGTGGATTTTTCAATTCTGACATTCTTTTCATATATCAAACAAGAAGTGGAATTTTATTTTCTGTGACCTTAAAACAATTAGATAATTTGAGTGTTTTGTTATTCAACCAGTTTTGAACAGTACAAAATGCAATGCTTTAACAATTATTTGAATCTAATTGCAGTAGTCGCTTAAACCGTACTTTTGCTATTTGTTAACAGCACTGTCTGATCTTTGGTTCGCTTATTCTAGCTTCGCGTAAAGTGATTGAGTTTTATTTGCTTATACTTTACACAGAGTGGAGTATTTCAGTCATAATTACAAATGAAGGACATTTATCTCTCCAGAGAACTTGTAAAGTCTCAGTTAAAGTTGGCTTAAAACGTACTTTGTGGTGTGAAAATATTTTTATTGGGATATTATCCGGTTAGTTTATAAAATGGTTATGGAAAAATGAGAGAAAAAAATGCGCAAAATGTTGTGAAAAATAATACCAGGAAGTTAAAATAGTGAGAACACTTTTCAGTCTTGTATGTACTACACAAATACACACATACATACAATACTAAACATCTTCTTCAATGTATGCTAAATTAAACTATCAAGTATTTTAGAAGCTAATTCCTAAAAAAACGTTATTCCATGTGTACTATTTTACATTAAGATTATTATTTTTGTACCAACGGTGAGGTGGACTTATTTCTACAGAACTGAACGCCACTAAACTCTTTATATCCGCTTTTTATCTGATCTATAATACATGTTGAAAACTGAGCTTAATTCAAACTATTCAGAAGATATGAGTAGAAAAAGTTAAACTACAAGTGACATGTACGTTATGTACAGGTACAAAATGACATTTAATTTCAGCCTTATAAAGTAGTTTGGACAGATGGCGCTGTTGTCATTTCCGCCTCTGTTGACATCAAAAAATTGGTGAAAAGGATTTTATCGTCTAGTTGTCACACGATTGATGTATTAATTGGCAATATAGTTGCCTAATAATTTGAAGAAGTGTTTAATTAAAAAACAAAAGTGCAGAGCTGACTTTGAAGAAGTGGGAGGTATTATAGTTTTGGCTTTTTACCGTCAGTCAACTCTCTCATTAACTATGTCCTCACTTCCTTCCCTTCCAAGAGTTTTGTCCCAGCGGAGGGCGAACAGTTTGGAGGTTGAACGTGAGAATTTCGTCAAATCTCAGGTATAAACTTTATATAATTTTTTGGCAAGCCTTTCATGTATTCTGTAATGTTTTTGTACGTAATACGTATAAAAACTAATTTTTGTTATTTATTTTTTTCAAACAATATTGTATGAAATCTAGAGACAAATAACAATAAACAATTACAGAATACACAGAGATTTTCTTTGTTTTCAATAAATATTTTGTAGAGGAATGAATTTAAAGTGTTTTCTGAGAAAATTATTATTGTAATTTTATAAACTAGTTCACTTTGATAAACTATCAGTTAGAATTTGTTAATTTAGTAGTTGTCTTCTCTACTGCCTCTACTGCCACAAAAGTTATAAACTTGTACAAAAAATAAGAATGTAGTTAATAACAAAATTAAAATAAAAGTTCTGTATAAATATTAATGCAACTTTTTATATGTTTATTTGAGTTTGTATGTTTAGTTTAAGAAATATTTTTTGTGTTTTAATCTAAATTTCTCAACCCCAGCACCATCATTTTTTACATCTTTAAACAAATATGTGTACAGTTGTTTTGATATTAGTAGTTTTAGTTGTGTTTTTCTGCTACACTACTGAATATATATTTATACTGAAATATTTTTTACTAGAACAATTGTTTTTCATATTTTTTTCTTTTATTATGTTAAAAATAAGGAAGTTATTAGTTCAAATCTATCTCTTGACATCATTTCACTGGATGGTGAAAGGAGAGCTAAGAGGTTCCCTGATAGTTCTAAAATTAAATTTTCTGGTACAGTCCTATTGCAATCTGCAATGCTATATAGACTTTCAGTTAATACTTGTTTCTATTAACCCATTTGTGAAATTGAGACTTGGAAGCAATTTTAAAAGGATTGTCAAAAAAAAAGCTGTTCAGCATAGCAGTTTATTTGTTGTGAAACAAGTTAGAAAAGTTTGCCTGGAAAACAAAATTGAAAATAAGCTACTGGTTGAAAGTGTGTAGTATCCATAAGCACATCACGTTGATGGTTATGCTCTGGTAACCTATCATTTTCATATAAATCAAAATCATCATAACTCTGTCAACCATCAGTTGCATGTTGTTGTTGTTGTACTTGAAGGTTTTGTTGTATAACTACAAGTGTTTTCTGCAGCCAATCCTGAGATAAGTAACATAATATCAGCTTTTCTTCTTACCTTTCCTTTTTGTTTATCTACAGCACTGGAAAGTGTGTGAGCACTCTGCTGTCCTCTCCCTTGTGCTCAACTCTGGGTACATGGAAGGGGTAACTACCAGAATCATTATTAACATCATAGTTTGATAACTGCACATCATCTCTGACACTGTCATTCATTATAATATTTTTGTGCTTCACCTGTGACATTGATGCCAGTTTTAAATATTCAAAACATTATAGATTTTTTTTGCATTTGGAATCTTTATAGTTGCTAGTGGTAAATAACATCATTTTTCATATGAAACTACAATGGGGATTTTCCAAAAACATTATTTTCAGTTGCTAGGTGACTATTTAGGATTAGAAAATTAAATGAATATTATTTTTGCCAAACAGACAAGGGGTTGTTATGGTAACAAATGCTGCCAACTGTGTTCTTTTTGTGTGTTGCCCTGGGTGACCATCTGCATCAAAAGGCTTAATGTATTTAAAGAAATCATTATTATTTAATCTTAGGTTTTCAGCCATCTTTTTTCATATAATTTTTATTTCATAATTTACCATTTGACCAACTCTCTTAATTTTCTGTAGTTATCCAAATTTCCCATCATGCAGTAAATTTAAGCTTCTTATATTTATGATGCTATTCCATAATTTTATACTGCATATTATTTTTGAGTTCACTTGGTTTGTTTACTTGCAGCCACCATTTTTTAACTCAAAGAAACATGCCTATCCTGAACATTTGAAAATGTATTTAAAATTTTTTCCACATTTGATCAGTATCTAAATAGATTCTGTTGTCCAGTTCTTGTGTCATTTTTAATTTTTTTTTAAATTTATAATCACAATCTCATTATTCTTTATTTCCATACACAGCAAAACATCAAATCTTATCAAACACTAATCAATTGCTCCCAATCACTAACATAACCATTATTTTATTACTATTAGAAGTTAATAATAAATGTAAAATAGCATTGTTTCTGGTACATTTTCTATCTAGTTGTTAAATAAAGACATCCTGAATAGTTTCAAGAAACCTGTATCCATGATAATTTAACTTCTAACATTTCCCAGTCTATAAGCTTCAAATTAAAGTCTCCTAAGGGTATAATTTATATTTATATTCTCATTAGTAGCTCAATTCTTTATCTCACTGTAACATTTCTCATTAATTTTATCTAATGGCCTGTAACAAATTCTAACTAAAAACTTTCTCCCATAATAATGACTAATGCATTCAACTTTCTTGTTATTGGTTTTAATATCCTGAACTTGAACAGGTTGTGACTTACATCATACCTATATGCTTCCTATCATATGCACAGGTAGTGTGGGAAAGGTTCCAGTAATTATCTGCCTTTTTATCTTATCTTATCCTTAAGCATAATAGTCAAAGAAATGTCACTTGATAAACCCCTTGCTTATCATTTTTTGTGGTATATGATTTGGAAACTCATAAAATGATAGCTGGCTGCTAGCTGATTATGTTTATATCATTAAGAGAACATCAAACATCATAACTAGTAGTGAAAAGTCGTGAATTAAAACAAACATTATAACTAGTAGTGAAAAGTCTTGAATTAAAACAAACATTATAACTAGTAGTGAAAAGTCTTGAATTAAAACAAACATTATAACTAGTAGTGAAAAGTCTTGAATTAAATTAACATTTTTATTTTAGAAACGTCATAGTTGCAGGTCGTGCTGCTTTCTGTATATCGTTTAACAAACCATATTGGTTTTACAGTTTACACAAATATCTTCAGTTTAAATTTTACCAGTAACTATAGGATAGAAAGCATTACTAACATCTGGCAGTTATGCTTAGTACAGTCATGTTCTATATGAATCGTTTGAATAATAAGTATTAAAGAAAGTTTAAGGCTTATTAAAAATTGTTATTAACTTATAGCCTTTTTTATGAACTTCCAGGCACATTGCATGTAGCTAAACCAAGAAAATGTTTTTATTTGTACTATTGTTTTGGTGTTTTTTTTTGTTTTTTTTCACTAGCCTTATTTTAATTAATTCGTATACCTCAGATAGTGTTATTTAGCATACAAAAACATTAACTACAACCTGAGGCTTGATGCTGTTTTAATAAGAACAGAAAATGTATGTGAAACCATACCTGATCACTGAAGGAAAGCTGTATACTTTTGTTGCACTAACTTGCTCATTTATTTTGGGTTTCAAATGAAGCTATAATTGCATTTTAATTTTAAAATCATTTTGTAATATGTTTACCCCTGACTACACAGAGATGTCTAGTTGGAGGTGTCATCTATTGGTGACTTGGAAAATTAATGCAAGGGCTGGCTGATTTGGTAGTGAAAATGAAGATAGCAGTAGTTGATACAGCCATCTGTCGGCCTTTAGGAACTACGACACATTTACAGAAATATTTTAAGCTTTTGTAGTTTGAGAAGTGACATAATAGTAACTAATATAGTGTCACCTATTAGTGACTTAAGGAATCACTTCAATGCACAAATATTTTAAGCTTCTGAAGGCTGAGAGTTAAATAAAATTATTTAATTCATTCGTCACATGTTGGTGACTTCAGGAACTTATACTGACAAACAAAATTGTTTTAACTCTGCTAAAAAGTAAATTAAAAGTAGCTAATATAGTGTCATCTGTTTAGTGATTTTTAAAAACTACAAATGGATAGTATTGTTTTAACGTTCTGGTGAAGGAAATTGAATTTAAAGTATTTAATTTCATCTATTAAAGATAATGTTCTTTTAATAAAATTGAAAATAGATAAACGTGCTTTCTACACTTATTAAGTAGATTTATTTTGCAACATTTCGGTGTTAGGCCCACTTCAGACAAAGAACTAACTGTAAGGGTGTATCAGTTGGATTGAGAACATAAACATGAGATTCGCGGTTATGGAATGTGACGAGTCAATAATAACAACAAAATATAAATAAAGCATTCTTATTGAAGTATAAAACAAAAAGTACAATATATATATGCACCTTCATTTTTATAGATCGTATATACTTATATAGTATTTAACTGATATTGAAATGTTGTCGTGATTGTAATTTCAAGATTTCGTTATGTTGATTATTGGCCAACTGTTCTGCCGTTCGTGTAGTCTTCGTTTCTATATGCTAAAGAACATGCTCTCAGCTGTTGTTCGGTCAGTTATGTTTTTTGTTCTGTAAGATCTCTGGCAATTGGTTATCCTTGTGAACTGTCGGGAGGAGTGAGCCAGGTGTGTGCTGCAGTCGTTATGTGGGCAACTTCTTAGATGTACAATAATTTTTTCGTAAATAGAACTGAATTTCTCCAATGTACGAAAGGCCACAGATGTTACAATGTCGCTTATACACAACAATATTAGTTGTACATGAATTTGTTAAATCTGTATAACATATTTTGTTATTTTGATTAGTTTCAGGACATTGTTGTGGGTCTAGTGGTGATTCTACTAATAATCATTTAAACTTCGTCTTTTTTTAAATGTACATTGATGTTATTGTTTTGTGGATAACAACTTCAAAAATTAATAGAAATACAAGTGTTTTTTTGTAGTTTTATATTTATTAATGTTTAATTTGACTTCAGTGTTTCTTGGTACGATTATAGTTATTAGCGTGAAGTAATGTTTTAATTACGTTGGTCGTTATAAGTGAGGCGTTAGGCACGTATGAGTTTATAATAAGTCACTGATTCCTTTAAAGCAGTGGAATGGGCGGAAGAATAGTTGAAACATACACTACAATGTGTTGGTTTCATGAGACCAACTTCCACCATCTCTACGCTAATCAAAAAGTAAACTGGATTTCGGTGTGTTGGACATTGAAATGTGTATACAAGTTTTTAAATTATTTCACCGAACGCTACCAGCCAATGAAAATATCGTCAATATATCGAGCATAAAAATCTAGTTTTATAGGTGCTTCTGAAATGGCTTGAAATTCCATTTCATTCGT
The DNA here is from genome assembly GCF_004210375.1 of Tachypleus tridentatus. Lineage (NCBI taxonomy): Eukaryota > Metazoa > Arthropoda > Merostomata > Xiphosura > Limulidae > Tachypleus > Tachypleus tridentatus. The sequence continues at coordinate 16,476,070 of NW_027467777.1, forward strand.
AAAGGTATAGCAGAAGTGGGTGCCATAAGGTCCCCGTGAGTACACCCCTTGATTTCTGTTCAGAATTACATGTCAAAACGAAAGTAGCTGGGATTAGGACGAACTGTAGTAGACAAATAATGTTATTTAAGGTAAGTCAAAAGATGCGAATATTATATTCGCGTTAAATAAGCAAATTAGTCACAGTGTTATCTGTTGGTGACTTTAAGAATGATTCCAAGTGGATAGAATTATTTAACCCTTTATTGATTGAAAGTAGATTAAAATTTTGTAATACAATTTCATCTATCGGTGACTTTTTGAAGTACTACAAAGGTGAGTAAATAAGTTAACATTTAATTGGTTCGTGTAAGAATGTGAGTTACAGCTTATGTGTATGAAAATAAATAACTTAAGTGAAACTATGTTTTTAATATTCAAGTATTGACTGTGATATGTTTCAGCTGATTATTCAAGAGTTTTTTTTATTAAATAATACGGTGGTTGAGTCATAAACCACGAAACTTGCTTGCAGTACTGATTAAACAACAGAAATAACGTGTTACACACCAGCCGGTGTATTAAAATAGGCCTAGTGTCTAGTTTGTCGGTTTGAAAATCTAGCGATCAGTAACACCATCTATTGGGTTGAGGAATAATTCATGAGCGTTTTTTCAAGTTAAAAAAATATATTCATAAATGAAACTCTTTCGCAAAATATTTCATATCATTTGGTAGATAATTTTTTGCTCTAATAGATGGCGTGTTTGATTTTCATATGTCTTTAATTTTTGCTTTCATTTTCAGCTCATTAAATGGAATATCAAGTGGACAAAATCGAGCATTTTCGACACCATCTGCTTTTCGCATTTAATTTCTTGCAATTTCGTTTAAAACAATGCATACTATATACCTAGGTATTACATGAAATAAAGTATCATAATAAATGTCTTGGGTTAATGTGTTCATGCATTGAAGTATTGTATAGTCTTGCATGTAATGCTTGAATGAAATTATTTAAAAAACGCTCACGAATTATTCCTCAACCTAATAGATTCTAGATGGTGTTACTGATCGCTATGTGCTCTTTCTCTTGTGGGAACGTTACGGGAGTGACAGACTATCCCGTTCTTCGGTTAAAAAAGCTGGAGAAATCTCTTATGGTGGCGGGGACTGCCCCTTTGATCGTATTAAAGACTAATAACCAGTGATGACGATAAAACCCACTTGTAGAGAAAAAGGTCGAAACGTTGTTCGCTCCTCTACGTAAAAATTTTCTCAACCCAAACCAGCCGTTTTTACGTACGTATTAAAAAACTGACCAGATTCCTAGGGGTCTCTGTTCCCGTGCACGTTGCGTGCTGTTCGGGTTCAAAATTCTAATTTCTTTAACTTGGTGGATGCCATTGAAATCGACCATTTTGAGCAAAATTATATGGTAATGTGGGAAGGTCTTACAGACTGTTGTTTTGTTTATTTTTTTAAGTCAGTACATTTAATAACAGGAGAAAAATGTATCTTGCAGGAGGGAAAACACCCAGCAAACAAATAATACTTAATTTTCTGAACATCCATCAAAAATATATGAAAACCAGAGAGATTTTCAAAATTAAGTTAAAAATAAGGAGTTAATACATTTGCATTACCTTCTACTTTTATCATAATCTATTTTTCACCAACTACAAAAGTAGTATAAATAACTGCATATTTTTCAGTATTAAAACCAGCTATATATTTATAGCTATAGCCGTATCTCTTGTGAGGTTTTAAATAACAACATTTCTGAATCTGTGGATTTTATTTATTATTAACTCGTTTATTCACAATATTGAACAAGGCTGCGTTCGAAAATCGTAACTGGGTCGTTAAATGTGGGGCATATTACGCCCTTGGACGAATGTGTGACCTTAACCTTTAAGCGACGTGAACTGAAAACATAGTTGAGGATAAATGTTGCTTTCGTCTTGCGTCAGTATAATTACATCACGAAAAGTCAGGTTGACGATACAAAGCACTTGATGTATCTTAACTGTGTTTATAAAATAAATATTTTCGCTTTCTCCAAGTTTTCCTTTTCTTGTTCATTAACTTGTAAGAAAAAAATAGCGAATTTCGTTATCGGTAAAGTGTTCCAGTATGCCAAACGAATAATATTTAAATATTGTGATTTTGAAATTAACTTATTACTAAGAATCTAAATTCACTTGTTCCCTTCTTTTAACATCAAAGAACAACAGAGAATCTATTGGTCCATCTAGATTCTAGACTATTGGACCTACGATTATTGGGACAATTTTATCACCTCCTTTGAAAAGAGTAGTTACATTAACAAACTTCCAAACCTCGGGCACCTGCCCAGCATTCAAGCACAGACAAAAAGTAGCAGCAAGTGGCTCACATAACCAATCTTTAACCTCCTTAAAAACCATTAGATAAATATTATCAGGTGAAGTATTGTTCTTTAAAGTTCCCTTCTTTTCACAACAAGCCCAGAATTAATGAAGCCACGTTGTTTTCATCTGTGAACTGTCTACGTTGAGGAATACTGCTTAAATTTTTATAAGTGAGGATTGAACACAAAAGTAGAATGTAATAACCACAAAGTCTCTTAATCATCAGCTATTAGCCTTCAAAGGCTGTACTTTCTTGAGAACATTTTGCTTACACCTAACGTACTTGAAGAAATTATTATGAGATTTATGCGATACATGACAAATAAATGAATGGATGTAAATTATGTAAAACTAACAATTCATTTAGATATAAGAATCGAGACTGAAGGTGATCGAAAAAATGTTTGACAGATGTTTTGGATTGTCACAGGTTTTTGATGTAGCTGAAAAAGGAAATATTTACAACATCATCATCATATAAAAAAAATAACAGAAACTCGCGTGAAACAATTAGAGACAAATAAAAACGGATTATGAGCCAGGCGTGACGTGGTGGTTAGAGTGCTCGAACTATGAATTTGATGCTTAAAAGTTCACGACCGTTTATGGCAAAATGTGCTAAACATCTTGAGACCTTGGGTGCGTTATAAGATTAATAATCAAATCCTACTGTTCAGTGAAAACTGGCTGCGCGCGTGTTACTGATCAGTGTGCCGGTCTGTGTATCTGAGATTGCGTGGTTCACGCGCTATAATCACTGGAAAGTAAAGTAAAAATTACGTTTCTCATATTAGGGCCATGGTTACATTGTAAATTGATGTTCAATTCATTTTTGATTAGATTAACTTAAAGCCAACGTGCTTATAGCGGTTTGTGTTGATTTTACATCAAACTTAAAGAAGGTTATCGTAGAAAACTCTCTAGTAGCTATGCGAGACAACAAAAACAAAGTAACCTAGGAATTGTCGTAGACTCCTGTGGACGAGCTCCGTTGCGCAGCTTAATAGGAAAATTGGGGATAAAATAGAACAAACGGATGTGATTTAACTGAACAAATAAAGGAAACAGATCTGGTTTAACTGAAAAGAATTAGAAAAAACAGATCTGATTTAACTGAGAAGAGTTAAAGCAAAATCTCTGATTTAACTAAAAACAATATGAACAAACATATCTGATTTATCAGAAAGTAATTAGAACAAACATCTGATTTGAATGAGAAGAAAGAGTTCTGAGATAACTGAAAATAATTGAAGAAACAGGTGTGATTTATCTGAAAAGAATTAGAACAAACAGGTCTGATTTATCTGAAAAGAATTAGAACAAACGGGTATGATTTAACCTAAAAGAATTAGAACAAACGGGTATGATTTATCCGAAAACAATTAGAACAAACGGGTATGATTTATCCGAAAACAATTAGAACAAACGGGTATAATTTATCCGAAAAAAATTAGAACAAACGGGTATAATTTATCCGAAAAGAATTAGAACAAACGGGTATAATTTATCCGAAAAGAATTAGAACAAACGGGTATGATTTATCCGAAAAGAATTAGAACAAACGGGTATCATTTATCCGAAAAGAATTAGAACAAACGGGTATCATTTATCCGAAAAGAATTAAAACAAACGGTTATGATTTATCCGAAAAGAATTAAAACAAACGGGTATCATTTATCCGAAAAGAATTAAAACAAACGGGTATCATTTATCCGAAAAGAATTAAAAGAAACAGGCCTGATTTAACTGAAAATAATGAGAACAAACAGGTTTGATTTATCTGAAAATAATTAGAACAAACAGATCTCATTTATCTGAATAGAATTAAAACAAACAGGTCTGACTTATCTGAAAATAATTACAACAAACAGGTCTGATTTATCCGAAAAGAATTAGAACAAACAGGTCTGATTTATCCTAAAAGAAATAGAACAAACGGGTATGATTTATCCTATAAGAATTGGAACAAACGGTTATGATTTATCCAAAAAGAATTAAAACAAACAGGTCTGATTTATCTGAAAACAATTAGAACAAACAGATCTGATTTAACTGAGAACAGTTAAAGCAAAAACTGATTTAACTAAAAAGAATATGAACAAACATATCTGATTTATCAGAAAGTAATTAGAACAGACATCTGATTTGAATGAGAAGAAACAGTTCTGATTTAATTGAAAATAATTGAACAAACGGGTGTGATTTATCTGAAAAGAATTAGAACAAACAGATCTCATTTATCTGAAAATAATTAGAACAAACAGATCTGATTTAACTGAGAACAGTTAAAGCAAAAAAACTGATTTAACTAAAAGAATATGAACAAACATATCTGATTTATCAGAAAGTAATTAGAACAGACATCTGATTTGAAGGAGGAGAAGCAGTTCTGATTTAATTGAAAATAATTGAAGAAACGGGTGTGATTTGTCAGAAAAGAATTAGAACAAACAGGTCTGATTTATCTGAAAAGAATTAGAACAAACAGGTCTGATATCTGAAAAGACTTAGAACAAACACATCTCATTTATCTGAAAAGAATGTAAATAAACAGATCTGATTTACCTGAAAAGAATAAGAACAAACAGGTCTGATTCATCCACAAAGAATTAGAACAAACAGGTCTGATTTATCCAAAAAGAATTAAAAAGAAACAGGTCTGATTTATCCAAAAAGAATTAGAACAAACAGGTCTGACTTATCCGAAAAGAATTAGAACAAACGGGTCTGATTTATCCGAAAAGAATTAGAACAAACGGGTCTGATTTATCCGAAAAGAATTAGAACAAACGGGTATGATTTACCCGAAAAGAATTAAAACAAACAGGCCTGATTTATCTGAAAGAATTAGAACAAACAGGTTTGATTTATCTGAAAAGAATTAGCACAAACAGGTCTGATATCCGAAAAGAATTAGAACAAACAGGTCTGACTTATCCGAAAAGAATTAGAAGAAACAGGTTTGATTTATCCTACAAGAATTAGAACAAACAGATCTCATTTATCTGAAAAGAATTAGCACAAACAGGTCTGATTTATCTGAAAACTATTAGAACAAACAGGTCTGATTTATTTGAAAAGAATTAGAACAAACAGGTCTGATTTATCTGAAAAGAATTACAACAAACAGATCTCATTTATCTGAAAAGAATTAGAACAAACAGGTCTGATTTATTTGAAAAGAATTAGAACAAACAGGTCTGATTTAAGTGAAAAGAATTGGAAGAAACAGGTCTGATTTAACTGAAAAGAATTATAACAAACATGATCTGATTTAACTGAGAACAGTTAAAGCAAAAACTGATTCAACTAAAAAGAATATGAACAAACATATCCGATTTATCAGAAACTAACTAGAACAGACATCTGAGTTGAATGAGAAGAAACACTTCTGATTTAATTGAAAATAATTGAAGAAACGGGTGTGATTTATCTGAAAAAATTTAGAACAAACAGGTCTGATTTAATTAAAAAGAATTAGAACAAACAGGTCTGATTCATCCAAAAGAATTAGAACAAACAGGTCTGCTTTATCCGAAAAGAATTAGAACAATCAGGTCTGATATTGGAAAAAAATTAGAACAAACATATCTCATTTATCAGAAAAGAATGAAAACAAACAGATCTGATTTAACTGAAAATAATAAGAACAAACAGGTCTGATTTATTTGAAAAGAATTAGAACAAACAGATCTCATTTATCCCAAAGGAATTAGAACAAACGGGTATGATTTATCCGAAAGAATTAGAACAAACGGGTATGATTTATCTGAAAATAATTAGAATAAACAGATCTGATTTAACTCAGAACAGTTAAAGCAAAAACTGATTTAAATAAAAAGAATATGAACAAACATATCTGATTTATCAGAAAGTAATTAGAACAAACATCTGATTTGAATGAAAAGAAACAGTTCTGATTTAATTGCAAATAATTGAAGAAACAGGTGTGATTTATCCGAAAATAATTAGAACAAACAGATTTCATTTATCTCAATAGAATTAAAATAAACAGATCTGATTTATCTGAAAAGAATTAGAACAAACAGGTCTGATTTATCTGAAAAGAATTAGAACAAACAGGTCGATTTAACTGAAAAGAATTAGAACAAACAGGTCTGATTTAACTGAAAAGAAGTAGAACAAACAGGTCTGATTTATCCGAAAAGAATTAGAACAAACAGGTCTGATTTATCCAAAAAGAATTAGAACAAACAGGTCTTATTTATCCAAAAAGAATTATAAGAAACGGGTATGATTTATCCGAAAAGAATTAAAACAAACAGGCCTGATTTATCCGAAAAGAATTAGAACAAACAGGTCTGATTTATCCAAAAAGAATTAGAACAAACAGGTCTTATTTATCCAAAAAGAATTATAAGAAACGGGTATGATTTATCCGAAAAGAATTAAAACAAACAGGCCTGATTTATCCGAAAAGAATTAGAACAAACGGGTATGATTTATCGGAAAAGAATTAGAACAAACAGGCCTGATTTATCCGAAGAGAATTAAAACAAACAGGTCTGATTTATCTCAAAAGAATTAGAACAAAGAGATCTGATTTAACTGAGAACAGTTAAAGCAAAAACTGATTTAACTAAACAGAATATGAACAAACATATCTGATTTATCAGAAAGTAATTAGAACAAACATCTGATTTGAATGAGAAGAAACAGTTCTGATTTAATTGAAAATAATTGAAGAAATGGGTGTGATTTATTCGAAAAGAATTAGAACAAAGAGGTCTGATATCTGAAAAGAATTAGAACAACCAGATCTTATTTATCTGAAAAGAATGAAAACAAACAGATCTGATTTATCTGAAAAGAATAAGAACAAACAGGTTTGATTTATTTGAAAAGAATTAGAACAAACAGGTCTGATTTATTTGAAAAGAATTAGAACAAACAGGTCTGATTTATCTGAAAACAAGTAGAAGAAACATGTCTGATTTATCCGAAAAGAATAAGAACAAAGAGGTCTGATTTATCCGAAAATGATCAGAACAAACAGGCCTGATTTATCCGAAAAGAATTAAAAAGAAACAGATTTGATTTATCTGAAAAGAATAAGAACAAACAGGTCTGATTTATTTGAAAAGAATTAGAACAAACAGGTCTGATTTATCTGAAAAGAAGTAGAACAAACAGGCCTGATTTATCCGAAAAGAATAAGAACAAACAGGTCTGATTTATCCGAAAAGTATTAGAACAAACAGGTCTGATTTATACGAAAAGAATTAAAAAGAAACAGGTCTGATTTATCCAAAAAGAATTAGAACAAACAGGTCTGACTTATCCAAGAAGAATTAGAACAAACGGGTTTGATTTGTCCGAAAAGAATTAGAACAAACGGTTATGATTTATCCGAAAAGAATTAGAACCAACGCGTATGATTTACCCGAAAAGAATTAAAAGAAACAGGTCTGATTTATCTGAAAATAATTAGAACAAACAGGTCTGATTTATCTGAAAATAATTGAAGAAACGGGTGTGATTTATCTGAAAAGAATTAGAACAAACAGGTCTGATTTATTTGAAAAGAATTGGAACAAACAGGTCTGATTTATTTGAAAAGAATTAGAACAAACAGATCTCATTTATCTGAAAAGAATTAGAACAAACAGATCTGATTTATCTGAAAAGAACTAGAACAAACAGGTCTGATTTATTTGAAAAGAAGTAGAACAAACAGGTCTGGTTTACCTGAAAAGAAGTAGAACAAACAGATCTGATTTAACTGACAACAGTTAAAGCAAAAACTGATTTAACTAAAAAGAATATGAACAAACATATCTGATTTATCAGAAAGTAATTAGAACAAACATCTGATTTGAATGAGAAGAAACAGTTCTGATTTAATTGAAAATAATTGAAGAAACAGTTGTGATTTATCTGAAAAGAATTAGAACAAACAGGTCTGATTTAACTGGAAAGAATTAGAACAAACAGGTCTGATTTAACTGAAAAGAATTAGAACAAACAGATTTGATTTATTTGAAAAGAATTAGAACAAACAGGTGTGATTTAACGGAAAAGAATTAGAACAAACAAGTCTGATTTATCTGACAAGAATTAAAACAAACAGATCTGAGTTACCAGAAAGTAATTAAAACAAACATCTGATTTGAATGAGAAGAAACAGTTCTGATTTAATTGAAAATAATTGAAGAAACAGGTGTCATTTATCTGAAAAGAATTAGAACAAACATGTCTGATTATCCGAAAAGAATTAGAACAAACAGGTTTGATTTATGTGAAAAGAAATAGAACAAACAGTTCTGATTTATCCTAAAAGAATTAGAACAAACGGGTATGATTTATCCGAAAAGAATTAGAACAAACGGGTATGATTTATCCGAAAAGATTTAGGACAAACGGGTATGATTTATCCGAAAAGAATTAGAACAAACAGGTCTGATTTAACTGAGAAGAGTTAAAGCAAAATCTCTGATTTAACTAAAAAGAATATGAACAAATACATCTGATTTATCAAAAAGTAATTCGAACAAACAGATCTGATTTATCTGAAAAGAATTAGAACAAACAGGTCTGATTTATTTGAAAAGAAGTAATACAAACATCTGATTTGAATGAGAAGAAACAGTTCTGATTTAACTGAAAATAATTGAAGAAAATGTCTGATTTATCCGAAAAGAATTAGAACAAACGGGTATGATTTATTCTAATAGAATTAGAACAAACGGGTATGATTTATCCGAAAAGAATTAAAAGAAACAGGCCTGATTTAACTGAAAATAATTAGAACAAACAGGTTTGATTTATCTGAAAATAATTAGAACAAACAGATCTGATTTGTCTGAAAAGAATTAGAACAAACATCCGATTTGAATGAGAAGAAACAGTTCTGCTTTAATTGAAAATAATTGAGGAAACGGGTGTGATTTATCTGAAAACAATTAGAACAAACAGGTCTGATTTATCTGAAAAGAATGTAAACAAACAGATCTGATTTACCTGAAAAGAATAAGAACAAACAGGTCCGATTTATCTGAAAAGAAGTAGAACAAACAGGTCTGATTCATCCAAAAAGAATTAGAACAAACAGGTCTTATTTATCCGAGAAGAATTAAAAACAAGCAGGTCTGATTTATCCAAAAAGAATTAGAACAAACAGGTCTGACTTATCCGAAAAGAATTAGAACAAACGGGTCTGACTTATCCAAAAAGAATTAGAACAAACGGGTCTGATTTATCCGAAAAGAATTAGAACAAACAGGTCTGATTTTACTGAAAAGAAGTAGAACAAACAGGTCTGATTTATCCGAAAAGAATTAAAACAAACGGGTCTGATTTATCCCAAAATAATTAGAACAAATGGGTATGATTTACCCGAAAAGAATTAAAACAAACAGGCCTGATTTATCTGAAAGAATTAGAACAAACAGGTTTGATTTATCCTAAAAGAATTGGAACAAACAGGTCTGGTTTATCTGAAAAGAAATAGAACCAACAGATCTGATTTAACTGAGAACAGTTAAAGGAAAAACTGATTTAACTAAAAAGAATATCAACAAACATATCTGATTTATCAGAAAGTTATTAGAACAAACATCTGATTTGAATGAGAAGAAACAGTTCTCATTTAATTGAAAATAATTGAAGAAACAGGTCTGATTTATCCGAAAAGAATTAGAACAAACGGGTATGATTTATTCTAAAAGAATTAGAACAAACGGGTATGATTTATTCTAAAAGAATTAGAACAAACACGTCCGATTTATCCGAAAAGAAGTAGAACAAACACGTCCGATTTATCCCAAAAGAATTAGAACAAACAGATCTCATTTATCCAAAAAGAATTAGAACAAACAGGTCTCATTTATTTGAAAAGAATTAGAACAAACAGGTCTGATTTATCTGAAAAGAAGTAGAAGAAACAGGTCTGATTGATCCGAAAAGAATAAGAACAAAGAGGTCTGATTTATCCGAAAAGGATCAGAACAAACAGGCCTGATTTATCCGAAAAGAATTAAAAAGAAACAGATTTGATTTATGTGAAAAGAATAAGAACAAACAGGTCTGATTTATTTGAAAAGAATTAGAACAAACAGGTCTGATTTATCTGAAAAGAAGTAGAACAAACAGGTCTGATTTATCCGAAAAGAATAAGAACAAACAGGTCTGATTTATCCGAAAAGGATTAGAACAAACAGGTCTGATTTATACGAAAAGAATTAAAATGAAACAGGTCTGATTTATCCAAAAAGAATTAGAACAAACAGGTCTGACTTATCTGAGAAGAATTAGAACAAACAGGTTTGATTTATCCGAAAAGAATTATAACAAACGGTTATGATTTATCCGAATAGAATTAGAACCAACGCGTATGATTTATCTGAAAAGAATTAAAAGAAACAGGTCTGATTTATCTGAAAAGAATTAGCACAAACAGGTCTGATATCCGAAAAGAATTAGAACAAACAGGTCTGATTTATCTGAAAAGAAATAGAACAAACAGGTCTGATTTATCCGAAAAGAATTATAACAAACGGTTATGATTTATCCGAATAGAATTAGAACCAATGCGTATGATTTATCTGAAAAGAATTAAAAGAAACAGGTCTGATTTATCTGAAAAGAATTAGCACAAGCAGGTCTGATATCCGAAAAGAATTAGAACAAACAGGTCTGATTTATCTGAAAAGAAATAGAACAAACAGGTCTGATTTATCCGAAAAGGATTAGAACAAATAGGTCTGATTTATATGAAAAGAATTAGAACAAACAGGTCTGACTTATCCGAAAAGAATTAGAACAAACGGGTTTGATTTATCCGAAAAGAATTAGAACAAACGGGTTTGATTTATCCGAAAAGAATTAGAACAAACAGGTCTGATTTATTTGAAAAGAATTAGAACAAACAGATCTCATTTATTTGAAAAGAAGTGGAACAAACAGGTCTGATTTATTTGATAAGAAGTAGAACAAACAGGTCTGATTTAACTGAAAAGAATTGGAACAAACAGGTCTGGTTTATTTGAAAATAAGTAGAACAAACAGATCTGATTTAACTGACAACAGTTAAAGCAAAAACTGATTTAACTAAAAAGAATATGAACAAACATATCTGAGTTATCAGAAACTAACTAGAACAAACATCTGATTTGAATGAGAAGAAACAGTTCTGATTTAATTGAAAATAATTGAAGAAATGGGTGTGATTTATCTGAAAAAATTTAGAACAAACAGGTCTGATTTATTTAAAAAGAATTAGAATAAACAGGTCTGATTTATCTGAAAAGAGTTTGAACAAACAGGTCTGATTTATCCGAAAAGAATTAGAACAAACAGGTCTGATATCTGAAAAGAATTAGAACAAACAGATCTCATTTATCTAAAAAGAATGAAAACAAACAGATCTGATTTATCTGAAAAGAATAAGAACAAACAGGTCTAATTTATCTGAAAAGAAGTAGAACAAACAGGTCTGATTTATCCAAAAAGGATTAGAACAAACAGGTCTGATTTATCTGAAAAGAAATAGAACAAACAGTTCTGATTTATCCTAAAAGAATTAGATCAAACGGGTATGATTTATTCTACAAGAATTAGAAGAAACGGGTATGATTTATCCGAAAAGAATTAGAACAAACAGGTCTGATTTATCTGAAAAGAAATAGAACAAACAGGTCTGATTTATCCGAAAAGGATTAGAACAAACAGGTCTGATTTATTTGAAAAGAAGTAGAACAAACAGGTCTGACTTATCCGAAAAGAATTAGAACAAACGGGTTTGATTTATCCGAAAAGAATTAGAACAAACGGGTTTGATTTATCCGAAAAGAATTAGAACAAACGGGTTTGATTTATCCGAAAAGAATTAGAACAAACAGGTCTGATTTATTTGAAAAGAATTAGAACAAACAGATCTCATTTATTTGAAAAGAAGTAGAACAAACAGGTCTGATTTATTTGATAAGAAGTAGAACAAACAGGTCTGATTTAACTGAAAAGAATTGGAACAAACAGGTCTGGTTTATCTGAAAATAAGTAGAACAAACAGATCTGATTTAACTGACAACAGTTAAAGCAAAAACTGATTTAACTAAAAAGAATATGAACAAACATATCTGATTTATCAGAATGTAATTAGAACAAACATCTGATTTGAATGAGAAGAAACAGTTCTGATTTAATTGAAAATAATTGAAGAAACAGGTGTGATTTATCTGAAAAGAATTAGAACAAACAGGTCTGATTTAACTGAAAAGAATTAGAACAAACAGATTTGATTTATTTGAAAAGAATTAGAACAAACAGGTCTGATTTAACGGAAAAGAATTAGAAGAAACAAGTCTGATTTATCTGACAAGAATTAAAACAAACAGATCTGATTTACCAGAAAGTAATTAGAAGGTCATTTATCTGACAAGAATTAAAACAAACAGATCTGATTTACCAGAAAGTAATTAGAAGGTCATTTATCTGACAAGAATTAAAACAAACAGATCTGATTTACCAGAAAGTAATGAGAAGGTCATTTATCTGAAAAGAATTATAACAAACAGGTTTGACTTATCTGAAAAGAATTAGAACAAACAGGTCTGATTTATCCGAAAAGTATTTTAACAAACAGGTCTGATATAACTGAAAAGAGAACTAAGGTAAATGTTAAGGTATTTGATTAACATTTCCAAATCCTCTTTTAAAACTTTTCTTTTTAGTTATTTGTAGTTTTGTTACCAAATGTTTCCGCCAGATAACTGATGGGATCTGTAGTACGCACACCAGTGTGTGTGTGTGTGTGTGTGTTCGCCATTTTCGCCCATGGGGCGTTATTATGTAATGGTCAATCCCACTATTCGTTGGTAAAAGAGTAGCTGAAGAGTCGACGGTGGGTGAGTGTTGGCTAGCTGCCTTCCCTGTAGTTTGTCAATGCTCTCAATCACTTGGCAAAGGTAAACAGCGATAATGAATAAAGCTTTTAAACCAATTGATTATGCCAAATATATATATTGTACATATACATCAGTTTTTATTTCGGAAGACGAAAGCTAGAATTTTCGTGTTATCCGTATGCCACTCTTTAAATACCATCAACAACAGAAAATCTAAGAAATTCGCAGTTCTCGCCTTGTGACAACATGGGCTAGAACGTACCCTCTTGTGTACGCGGTTTTCAAATGCAAATTTTAATCACAACTGCTGTTGGAATGTGTAGGATTGAGCTAATAAAACATGCACTATTAACAGTGCATTTTCTGTTTCCCGGTGCACCAGTTTCCGTAAACCTTAAATTTCCTGTTCAGTCTTTCGAGCGTTATTAAACAATTGACACAAACAAACCTTTCCTGTTTAAACTTGAGTTAACTCGGGTGTTATTCTAACGTCAACGCGCACTCTTAGCGTTTCCTGTTGAATATTTTCTCGCCTTTCGAAGTAAGCGTAAAAGTCTCTCATTTATAAGAGTCCTTAAGTTTCTCAAATTAAAGTGGAAAACAACAAAAAGCTAAAATATTCGAGTCACGAGAAATTCTTTTAGGGTTAGTCATACTTGCTTTCATAGTTGTAAAATTGTAGTTCTTCCATGACGAAGCGTGATGATGAAGTTAATCTGTGGTTAACAAATAACACAAACTGGTTCTTGTCTGTTAGTGCATGTCATTATACATTAATTAGATTTCTGCTCGAAACATTTACAGTCCTGTTTACGAAAAAGTTGAAAAGATGAGTGTAAATCGTTAGTATTGTTGGAATTCTATTATTTTAACCTCCCCCTACTTCATGTATTTTATTATCTTGATGTTTTCTTAAAATTTTGAAATGCACAATAATATGTTAGTGCATTTGTTGTTAGATTTTTGACAGGGTTTCGTTTTAAAAAGACCACTTACAGGTGTTTAGAGTACACGTGCGTTCAGTTTTCCGTCAAAACTTCGAAATTTGAATTTTTGGTGACATAACGATTTTAGCAGCAAGGTTTAAAATGTTATTGTTTCGTTGGGGGCCCGGCATGGCCAAACGTGTTAAGGCGTGCGACTCGTAATCTGAGGGTCGCGGGTTCGTATCCCTGTCGCGCCAAACATGCTCGCATATGTTATAATGTGACAGTCAATCCCACTATTCGTTGGTAAAAGAGTAGCCCAAGAGTTGGCGGTGCGTGGTGATGACTAGTTGCCTTCCCTCTAGTCTTACACTGCTAAATTAGGGACGGCTAGCACAGATAGCCCTCGAGTAGCTTTGTGCGAAATTCAAAACAAAACAAACAAGTTTCGTTGGACCGATAGGTGTCATGATTGGTTTAGTGTTTTGACTGGAATTAAACTTTAAGTTGAGATTCTTCTTGGTAAATATAATAGTTGTATTGTTCCGTTGGACTTATAGATGTCACGATTGATTTATTGTTTTGAGCAATGTTAAAAGAAATTTTTGGCGTAGTTAAAAGCGATTCGCAGCCGCAATTGGATTAATTTATTTGTAATTTACTATTTTAACTTTCAAATTTCGTTTGAGTGAATGTTCAAGTTAGTGTTAAAGCTCGAGAATACATTGAGAAAACTAACTAATTTTTTTGTTCTTCTCGGCTGTAAACCTGATTACAAGTGTTAATTTACAGTTAAAAATATAATTCGTATTGTTATTTTCTAAGTTCATCCACGACTAGGCCAGTTGAAATTACTTGCACTAGCTGAAGTTTGTGTGTCAGACTAGGAATTTGAGAGTTCATTGTTTGCGTCTCTTTACTGCATAAACGTGCTCTGCATATTTGCACTGTTGGTGCGTGATAACACTGATTGTCATTTCACATCGTCCAATATAGATAGTACCGAGATATTTGGTGATGGATGCTTTGTTTTCTAGCTGTCGTCCATCTAATGTGTTAAAATGGAACACTGTCTGTCCCTGTGGTTACCGAGTTACTATTTTTATTCTCTGTTTTTGGTTAGTTTTTCCATCCAGTTCTTGAATACGTTTTTAGAATACTTCAGTCGGCAGTAAACAGTTTTCAGCACAACATAATGAAGCAAACTAACCTGTTTGTTCATGGAAAAAGTCATGACGATTTGTAATTTTTAGATTTTTTTCGGTATGTCTCTGTATGAAAAAAATGATAGTTATTTAATATTTCAAATATAAATATTCGCTGTTCGTTTAAATTTTACCTTTACCCACTGTGAAGGTTGTTTTATCACACCGATAAGAAAAGGGACGTTGAAGCGCATGCTCTGTGTAGCTCAAGCCCTCTTCATGTTGTGTGACAGCTTCAGCGACAGTTTTTTTTAATTCGAAGAGGTTTATTATTACCGTAATTCAGTCAAAAGGGTCTGCAGGTGTTAAGTTTCACGCAAAGAAAGCTAAGTTGAAAGCCGGCCTTCCAAGATTTTCTTTACCTCGAGGTTGACCTATTATTGAAGGTTTTTTGTGTGTTTTTTTTTAATAGGGCCTACTTTACTCACTCAACCTTGTATACTTTCCTCCACCTTAGTTTGGTACAAACTGTTTAACTCTGGTTCTACTTTAACCCTTTGTTGTGATAAGGGTAATAACAGTGACTTTGTTAACACTTCAGATCGGTAGTGACGAAACTACAAGATAAGTTGGGAGTTGACACACTTTACTTCACTTAGTCAGCATCTTATACTTGACGATTCATGTAATGCTGCTCATGATACCACCCGTGGAGTGAAAAAGTACGACCCCGAGTGTAAGTTTTAATTAGTGGATGTCTATATAAATGTGCGTTATCACCTTATCTCAGTACAAGATCCACCCGGAGTTAAAAGATTTTGTTAAGAACTCAACCATATTGATTTGATACTTACTTGGATATACCTGGTCTTGTATAGTGAACAATCTGGAATTTGCTTTCTGATGGAACATGTTACGAAACCAACCTGTAACTGCGCTGCGTCCGAGGGACTAACCTCTTGCCCCTGCTGTCGAAAAAGCACTACCAGGACTGACCCTTTATGGTGTCGTAAAGGAGATACTGTGCGTACTGAATTGTGCAAGGCTACTGGTCAGCACGTGGTTGCCTCTCACAAAGTCGAAACTGCCCGCACTGATCCCTTATGGCACCGAAAAGGACAAGAGCTATTGATAGATATGAAGCCTGGCTTGAAGCGACCCTCCACTTTTCGCACAGACCCACTTTGGCACCGTAAAGTGACCAGCAAGGAAGAGACAGTAGCCAGTGGTAACTGCAGCTCCGGATGTTCTACTAGCTGCCCGAACTGCGCTCGCCGATCCCTGAATTCTCGAGTCGATCCTTCACGCCAGCATAAGAAGAAAGGAGAGGATCACCAGGTCGCTGGCAAAAACGTGAAGTACATAAATTTCCATTAAGAAGTAGAAAGTAGAACGATAAATATATATGTATATATATTATAAAGTCTCGCAGTGGAAGTGGCACCATCGAATGTGAAATGTGTCTCTGAAAATCCAGAGAATGGAATCTGTGTTAATAACTGAGAATTTTTCCAGTTCTCTGTTGGTATTTATATTTTTGTAATTCTATTGTAAGGTTGGACCTCTTTTGTGTCCTTTCCTTAATTTCAATATATCTGTTAATTCATTATCCTTTAGAATATTATATATGATGGTAGACATCCAGCAAGACAAGATTGTTCCATTTTGGGATGCAGCCCAATAACAGCAAATAACCTCGTGTCTTCTAATATGTGGATAGTTAACAATACATACCAATTGCGGGATTTACCCTTATCTGTGGGCAGTCAACAATACTGTGTAGTTGCGCGTTTTACCATATTCTGTGGGCAGGCAACAATACAGAGTAATTGCGTGTTCTTTCCTCATCTGTAGGCCGTCGCCAGTTCAGAATGATCACGTACTTTTCCTCATTTGTGGGCCGTCAGCAGCACAGAATATTCACATATTTTTCCTCATCTGTGGATTTATTATTTATTGTTATTTAGCGTTATTTTAACAAGCTACAACCTAAACTTGTGTGATAGTAATAAATGCTAACAACATGTAGTGTATTCGCTAGATGGTTTGTATGAAACAGTTTTGATAATAAATATTAACCGTGGTTTAACCAGTTAAAAATGTAATAAGAACTGTGTTATGTCTTGAGAAATATTATAATAAATGTGACGTTTTAATAGGTACACGCCCTTGCCAACAATACTTAACACTATTTACGTACCTTAGAACGATCACACGAGTGATCGCAACGTCACAACTATTTAAATAAAAAATCCGTAAAAACGGTTTAAGATTCTTGTTTCACTCTCAAATAAACCATGAATAATTTAAAAATATAGGTACTGGAACGACACCTCGCCGTGCTTTTCACTCCTTAAGTTGTAATAGAAACATTCCTGCCGACTTTCAACCCATCGTTTTGTTTTCATTATAAATAATACGTACGACGTTCAGAAATCAAAAGTGAAAGAAATAAAAGTTCTCTTAAGTTTTGTTTTGAAATTATTGCTCGAAACGTTGGTTTGCTTGTGAAAGAAACGTTTGAATTCTGACTAACCTGATTGTTTACTGCTGTGTATGTTCCTCGCTGGTACAGTGGTAAGTCTACGATTTATAACGCTAAAATTGGGGGTTCGATTACCCTCAGTGGGTTCAGCAGATAGCCCAGTGTGGCTTTGCTATTAGGAAACGCACACACACACGCAGTACTGTGTGTAACATCGAGTGTTTTTGGTTATAAAGCACCTTCAAGATATGTATGGTTTTAACATTGTTATATAACGGATACCTATGAAATACAAGTAGTTATTATGTTAAGTCTGTTGCTGTTCAAAATATGTACTCTCTACTGGAGGGTACCTTGCTGGGACAGTGATAAAACTACAGATATGCAGCACTAAAATCAGGAGTTCGATTCTCTCAGGTGGACACAGCAGATAGCCCAGTGTGGCTTTGCTCTAAGAAAATCACACACACACTTCTTACTGGAGGTATTTAGACAATTTGTCAATACTGTTAGAGAAAAAAGAAAAAGGACATTTACACAATAAGTAATGGTAAAATATATATATGTTTCAACTACAGTTTGGCCTTTACAGCAATATCAAGATTAGTAGAATAGATGCTCTTAGAGTAATTACAAACCATTGTTTTTTATTATAATTATTTGTAAAGGTAGTATTTTCCTAACCTTATTGCAAAAATATTAATTTTATTACTATGTTTTGTCTGGTTCTAATTTTTAAAATAATCTCAGAGTTGATGCTCAGACTCAGTTAAAACTATTGAGTTGGATTTTTGGCTCATACAGGTTGTAAATGTTTTTAAAGAGGAAGCTGTTCTTTATAACATGGAAACTGTTCTGTAGAGGTAAAAACTAAGACTGTGCAGAAATTATGGTTTCAAAACCAGCCCACTTTAAGTGTGCTGTTGTTGGTCCTTGTAGCTGTAGTTGTTCACTTATCTAATAAATTAGATCTCTCTGCTTGTCACTTGTATATTATTTGTTTTTAATTAACACGGACAACAAGAAACTCATAAAAACTAGAGGGGGCACTCATGAGATTGCATACCTCTGTCTTGCATCGTTGAACATATTCATCTCTCAAAAAATATGAAAATTTGTCCATATATCCATTGTAATCAATGCCACAGATAATTTTTTATGGGACAATGAGAAATAATATTCTACATATGTTCACAAAGTTTAATCAAAATCTAATAATTGCTGACTAAGTTAAGCAAAAATAGTGTGAAAAATCTCTCTCCATGTTAACAGATTTTTGTTAACTTTACTCTCCAAAAGCTAATCACTTCGAAGTTAGGTCATAGTTCAATTTTCAGTCATTTATAAGAAACATTGCTGGCAAACACATACACAGAGGTGAAAACACAATAATGACAGTGAGTGTAAATAGTGCTGAAAAACCTTACTCTAACAATGATGTCTTGTAGCACAAATATATTTAATTGCAAATTATTCTTCACCAACTCAATAAATTTGCATAAAATCTTTCATTTCAAGCAAAATGCTTGCATAAATAGCCTCTCAACCACTTTTATGTTTGTTGTATCGTGGTATTAAATGAAAGACTTTATCAGCACACAGTATAGCAAATATAGTGTCATTGATATATTATTACACAGTCTGTTTGCTTTTACTGAGGTTTCATTTTTACTAATAACTGTTTCAGAAATGTCAATGCAAATCATATCGAGCTAGAAAGATTAATTGTGAAACTGAAAATTAAAACTAAACAGAGAAGAGGCTTAAAGGAATGTTAAATCTAAAACTAGAAAGAAGTGACTTTTAAAGAATAATGAAAGTCAAACTGACATATTCATGTAAAAATAGAAAAGTTTAATATTAACACATTTGAATCAGATGGACCTAAATAATTGTTGGTGACTGACAGTTTCACATAAAAAAAAACAGGAAAGAAAGAAACTTTTGAGATCTGGAGTAGTCTTGTAAAAACAGACCTAGAGGAAAAATATATATGTAAAAACAGCTGGTTTTGGTTGAGAAAATTTTTTATGTAGATGAGAGAACAACGTTTTGACCTTTTTCGATCATTGTTACTTTGTGAACCTGATGATGATTGAAGAAGGTCAAAATGTTGTTTGCTCCTCTACATAAAAAATTTTCTCAACCCAAACCAGCTGTTTTTACATATATATTTTTCTTTACAAGTGTGTTTTCTCATCATCACTGAGACCTAGATTTCTTTTTTATACCATGTTCACCTGCTGCTTCAGAAATTGTGATTATAATAAATGATGTTTGACATACAGTCATGTGGAAAAGTTAGGACATCCTATGAAAGCCTGTGTATTTTTGTAATATTTTTGGATATATAGATATTTAATCTCAATTTCAACAATACTGAGAGATTATAGGAATATAACTAAACAATTAAAACTGAAGAAAAGACTTTTCAAGATCTTCTGTAAATGTAATTCTACAAAAATGCATATTCTAACTGAGGAAAAAGTTAGGACATCCTATCCCCTAATAGCTAATGTTACTCCCTTTGGCTGAAATAACTGCAGTGAGACACTTCTTGTAGTCATCTACCAGTCTCTGATATCGGTCTGAAGAAAGTTTGCCCCACTCCTCAATGCAGAATTTTGTCAGCTGTGAGATGTTTGAGGGGTTTCTTGCATGTACAGCCTGTTTCAAGTCACCCCACAGCATCTCAATGGGATTAAGATCTGGGCTTTGACTTGGCCATTCCAGGACTCTCCATTACTTAGTTTTCAGCCAGTCCTTGGTGGATTTACTGGTATGTTTTGGGTCATTGTCATGTTGCAGGATCCAGTTCCGCTTCAGGTTTAATTTTCGTACACATGATCTCACATGATCCTCAAGCACCCTCTGATACACAGTAAAATTCATGGTGGATTCTATGATTGTGAGCTGTCCAGATCCTGCTGCAATAAAGCAACCCCAAACCATGACACTTCCACCTCCATGCTTCACAGTTGGTGTGAGGTTCTTTTCCTGAAATGCTGTATTTGGTTTACGTCAAACATGTCCTCTGTTCTGGTGTCCAAATAATTCAATTTGGACTCATTTGTCCAAAGAACATTATTTCAGAAGTCCTGGTCTTTGTCTACATTCTCTCTGGCAAACTTCAGTCTGGCCTTCATGTTTCTTTTAGAGAGCAAAGGTTTCCTCCTTGCACACCTCCCATGCAAGTTAAACTTGTGCAGTCTCTTTCTGATTGTAGAGGCATGCACTTCTACATCAACAGTAGCCAGAGCCTGCTGTAGGTCTCGTGATGACATGTTAGGGTGTTTGGAGACCTCTTTTAGCATCTTACGGTCTGCTGTCGGGGGAGAACTTGGACGACCAGACCTGGGCGTGTTGGCAGTTGTTTTGAAAGCCCTCCACGTGTTGACTATTTTCCGGACAGTGGAATGGCTGATTTCAAAATATTTTGTGATCTTTTTTTTAAATCCCTTACCAGACTCATAAGCTGCTACAATTTTCTTTCTGAAGGCCTCAGACAACTCTTTTGCTCTCACCATGGTGCTCACTCTCACATCAACAGTCAGGAGCACACCAAACTAAATGTCTGAGTTTTAAATAGGGCAAGCCTCATTCAAAATGCTGAGTAACGAACTTCTAATCACATGCACCTGGTGTGATACATCTGTGTGTGAGTTGAGCCATTTTAAGTGGGGATGTCCTAACTTTTTTCTCAGTTAGAATATGCATTTTTGTAGAATTACATTTACAAAAGATCTTGAAAAGTCTTTTCTTCAGTTTAAATTGTTTAGTTATATTCCTATAATCTCTCAGTATTGTTGATATTGAGATTAAATATATATATATATATCCAAAAATGTTACAAAAATACACAGGCTTTCATAGGGTGTCCTAACTTTTTCACATGACTGTAGGACAATAATAGCATTATGCTTATTGTAATTTTATGAAGAAGATAATGTTTAAAAGAACAATTATGGGTAAGTCTAAGACTTTTGCCTTATGACAAGTATGATTAATTATTGGTGAATGTTTTGTTTAACAGCTAAAATGCTTTTATGAAAAGACAGAACTTATTTTTAAAGACTGGAACTTTTGCTTCATGTTAAAATGAACTTTTAATCTTATTGACAACATTGTTAGTTCACTAAATAAAAAATGTATAGCTCCAAGCTATGAAAATGAAATGAAATTAACTTCTTTTCCCATTTTGTTTAAACATTTTAAAACGTTTTTCAATTGCAGTGATTACCTTGAATATAGTGGTGTATACTGGTTATCAACTGATTGGAGGATATGTGTCTATGATCTAGTACTCATTATTATTAGTCAGCTGTATTTGTTGCAAAAACCGGTTCTGGGTGTAACCGGCATTGTATTGCAACATAAGGATGATACTTATTTTGGGTATTTGTGTGAAGCTATACAAAGGTTAGCCTTTTCTAATTTTGAACTCTTAGATTTTACAAGACATTTTAAAAACTGGGAATTAAAAACAACAACCAGCAAATAGTGATCATAAAAAAAGTAAGGAAACAAGGTTAGGGTTACTGTGAATATTATTTACTCAAACAACAAATCACAATTTTGGTTCTGTGTTGCTGCCAAGAATTGCAGTTGGTAACATCAAAATATTGATTTGTAGTTTAAGTAAATAATGTCTACAGTATCTACAGTCTTGTTTGCTTGCTTTTTAAGATTGCTTTTTTCAGGTTTTTAAATTCAAATTTTTTAAAATTTATCTTGTGTGCTACTTTTCTTATGCTCAAATATGGACAGAAGATTACTAGATATGATAGCCAACTGATACAGTCCATGATGATTTACTGTAGCCATTGACTGTTTGATTACATTAATATAAGATGCAGAATGTTAAGCTGCAACTGGAGATTGTCATGGTTGTTTCTTTGAGGATATAAGTGAGCATTTATAGTTTTTGTGTAACTAAATTCTCTCTATATATATAATGCATAGCAATTGGCCAATATGTGCCTGGACAACTCATTTTAAGCAAATATAAAACTTGACCAATAGAAAAGTAGCCTTTTCAGATGAAATATATATGTCTAAAACACTGCTTCAAAAATCTCATAATTATTTTATGAATGTGTGTGATAAAATTTAATGTATTGATTTTTTTACTCCTTTCTTTCATACATAATATAGGGGTTGGCTCCTTAATGACATCGATTGCATAGTGTACAAAGCATTGAGTATCTATAGTTTACAGTCATTTAATGTTCATTTATTGCACCATGTAACAACATTTTTACTTTTTCATGTTCCTGGGCAAAAAGTGTTATTTCCCATATGTTTACATCTAAAGTAAATGGAAAAGACCTATTTTTCTCTTCAGACTTTGCTTTTGTGACCTTGGTAATGAAATTTTCAAATTTACCCATTTTTCCAGCACATTCCAAGTGGATTCAATGCTGAGCAGCTGTTAGAGAATTTTTTCGAACTTATAAGAATTTTCAAGAACCTTTTAGAATTTTTTAGAACTTTCCATAGTAATATATACATACAGAGGTTCACCACTCATCACTTCAGTTTAATTCTACCTGCCTAATTGAACACATAGACCTATCTGATTTTATCAGATATGGAATCAAGAAGCTGCAAGCATTCTCCAGATGCATTCTGCTATGTGTGTGGCTAATTTATCAAGATGAACAAAAAAGTAGTCTGTGACAGTATTTTCTAAAATGTGTGAAGCCTACAAGGCATAATTCAGCATGCCTGTCACGGATCAAAACAAACTCTGGACACCTCATTTTACCTGCGAGCACTGCAAAGAAACTCTAGAAGGTAAGACAGACAATTTTTGCTTGCTTGAAGAGTAAGATTTTATATTATGGATATTTTAGACCTTTTAAAATTTAAATATCTTTTATTTTTTTAATTTCCAATAGTATAGAAAAATATAACAAATAAAATATTTTGCATGAACCTCTTACACATTAATTGTGGATGAAATAAATTTATTTTTCATAATAACAATTTTATTTTGCTCTTTTGCAGGATAGTATAGAGGGGAAAAGAAAGCCATGAACTTCGCTATTCCAAGAATTTGGCGTGAATCCATTGACCACTCGAGCAATTGCTACTTCCGCACAATGGACTCTTCCAAAAGTTGGGCTAGAAAGAGTATGTCTGCTATCATGTATCCAAACCTTCCATCATCCATCGCCCCAGTGACACACTGCCCTGAGCTCCCTGTATCCACTCTGTCAGAGAGAAAGCAGCTATCCTCAGAAGAGAGCAACAAATCAGAAGAGGAGGTAGACATTGAAAATCCAGATTACAATTTCAGAGATATAGCTGGTGAGAGAAACTCGTACTACCCCAACCAAAGAGACCTCAATGGCTTGATCAGAGATCTTGGTATAACAAAGTCAATTGCCGAGCTTTTGACATCTGGGCTCAAGGAGTGGGATTTGTTAAATGAAAATGTGAAAGTTGCAAGTTAGGGGAAGCATCACCGACATTTTTCAAGCTTCTTCACTTGTCAAGATGGGCTCTGCTTCTGCCACAATGTATCTGGTCTGTGCGAGGCAATTGGGTTGCCTGTAACCCAAACGAATGATGCCTCTTCATTGAAAGCTCATCCAGAAGCCTCAGAGCTGTGCTGCTTCATAACTGAAATAAGTATCTGTCTCTTCTGCTGACTCATTCGGTGAACCTCAAAGAGCAAGGCGAGTGCTTCCACCAAGATATACTGGACTTTGAATGCCACTACCAAGGAGCATATAATGAAAACGTGATGGGAGACTACATTTGGGGGCTGATACGTAAAAGTGATTTACATTACAGTCGAAAATCTTGAAAAACTACTTACTTCTAAACATTTTTGTATGACTTTAGTAAAAATACATTCAAATCTTGATTTATATGTTGTTTTATTCAGATGTTATGTAAATAAAAATGTGCAAATTTGCCCGTTTTTACATAGAAAATAGGTTAATTTCTAAATTTCATTATCCAGGTCACAAAATCAAAGTTTGAAGGGAATAATGGCCATTTTCTGTACTTTTACAACATAAGCAATTCAGAAATAATGCATACTATCCAGGAACAAAATTTGTGTTACATAGTGTTATTGGCTGCTAATTCTTGTTTCACCCTATACTTGATCATTTTAAAGGAACACTAGATACTTTATAATAAAGTTAATTTTATGGGTAATGATAACATTGTTTATACTAGAATTATATTATATATCTATCTCTCTTAGCTTCAGTCATCCCTCATTGGATGTAACTCTCCATTAGATCAGTCCAGTATTTCCAATTCTTAGCATACCATGTCCATCTGGTTTCTGCTTTCATCCTCATATTGTCCCTTCATTTTCTCTTTTGCCTTCCCTTAGATTGTTTTACCATCCTAGCTTGTCTTTTCATTGTTCTTAATGTCCATCCTTATCAGAATACCTTGCTACATGCCCATTTCATTTTATTCTTAGAATGAACATTTACTGCATCTGATATATGTGTTGTTTTTTATTCTGTCATTTCTCTGCCTGTCTTGTAATGTTATATGAAATATTTTTCTTTCCACATCAGATTTTGGCCCTTCACCAAAATGCTGGCCAGGCAGATTATTTGCAGGTATTTTATAGTAACACTATCACTCATAGTATTTCCCAAACTGAAATAATCTACTGCCAGCCATTATTATGTTTCAAATTATTTTTCAATTATGTTTTGAACTTATATAAAATTAGAAGAAAAAAAAAGAATTTTCAATACTCCAACAACCCTCACATACAGAATTTAATAGTCAACAAAATGTTTGGATATAATAGTCAAGTTGTTTTTATTGTAGGCTGTAAAGAGAATAAGAATTATTACATGTTATTACATATTGGCTATGTGAAGTTAATATACTACATGCTATTACATACTGGCTATGTGAAGTTAATATACTACATGCTATTACATACTGGCTATGTGAAGTTAATATACTACATGCTATTACATACTGGCTATGTGAAGTTAATATACTACATGCTATTACATACTGGCTATGTAAAGTTAATATACTACATGCTATTACATACTGGCTATGTAAAGTTAATATACTACATGCTCTTACATACTGGCTGTGTAAAGATAATATACTACATGCCATTACATACTGGCTATGTAAAGTTAATATACTACATGCTATTACATACTGGCTATGTAAAGTTAATATACTACATGCTATTACATACTGGCTATGTAAAGTTAATATAGTACATGCTATTACATACTGGGTGGCCTGGCATGGCCAAGCGCGTTAAGGCATGCGACTCCTAATCCGAGGGTCGCAGGTTTGCATCCCCGTTGCTCCAAACATGCTCGCCCTTTCAGCCATGGAGGCATTATAATGTGAAGGTCAATCCCACTATTCGTTTGTAAAAGAGTAGCCAAAGAGTTGGTGGTGGGTGGTGATGACTAGCTGCCTTCCCTTTAGTCTTACACTGCAAAATTAGAGATGGCTAGCACAGATAGCCCTCAGGTAGCTTTGTGCAAAATTCAAAACAAACAAACAAATACATACTGGGTATGTAAAGTTAATATAGCACATGTTATTACATACTGGCTACATAAAATTAATATAGTACATGCTATTACATACTGGGTATATAAGGTTAGCATACTACATATTATTCATACAGGCTGTGTAAAGTTAATATACTACATGCTATTACATACTGGCAATTTAAAGTTAATATAGTACATGTTATTACATACTGGCTGTGTAAAGTTAATGTAGTACATGTTATTACATACTGGCTATGTAAAGTTAATATAGTACATGTTATAACATACTGGCTGTGTAAAGTTAATATAGTACATGTTATTACATACTGGCAATGTAAAGTTAATATAGTACATGTTATTACATACTGGATATATAAAGTTAACACACTATATGTTATTCCATACTGGTTACGTAAAGTTAACATACCACATGTTATTACATACTGGCTACGTAAAGTTAATAACTTTCTGTAATTTCAAATTGCAAAGACTTTAGAGGAGAGTCTGCTATTCTTGAATGCTATGGTGGAACAGTGAAAGTAACCATAACTTCTTTAACACACCTATAGCACTAAAGTGTGTAGCCAGATTTTGAAGAAACAGTGCTAAAACTATTAGCCCATTTGGAAATTTACTATCTCTTTATTATTATTTTTGTTTTGTGTAATAGTGATAGAATCCTCATTGTAATTTTAGGTGTTTTTTTATCTGTTTTTACTTTATGAGTTGAAATTCCATCTCTCATTGTTCCATGACAAAGTATTGTTTGTCATATTGCTGTAAGATTGGTGACATTAACTATCAATATGGTAAATCATCTTAAAATAGTGAATAATGAATACTTCTGGTTCTTCTGATTGACACACTACAGCTTTTAGAATATTTTTTAAGTGTTCATTCTTAATAATGGACAAAGAAATGCATTTGTCTTAAAATTGGGTTAACTTGTCCAAGTATCTATGGTTGCTTGTTAATCTTCAAGAGTGTGGAATTTCTTGTGATAGAGAAAACATGTTGTATGCCATACCCATTCATCTTATCTTGTGCATGGAAGCCATTTGCACAAGAAGTAATTATGATGTTTTTCATTATATTGCTATCTGATGCTAGATACAACAGTTGTAAAATCTGAAAAGTTAATAGTTTGCAATGAAATAACTGAAACTTAGATCTTTATTTTTTTATCATCTTTAAATTTTGACTTGTTTCAGTAAATTATAGTTAGGGGCACATCAATCAAAGTGTCAAAAGTAAATTATGGATAAGTAAACATTTCAGGTCATAGTCTGATAGTAACTTGTAGATGAATATATTCTATCAACATTCTGAAAGATGAGAAATATTATCTTAAAATGTGAAAACAACATCACTGGTTTTCTGAGTTTTTGTATTGAGTCTGCATTAGTCTTCTGAGTTTTTGTATTGTTTCAACACTAGTCTTCTGAATTTTTGTATTGTGTCTACATTAGTCTTCTGAGTTTTTGTATTGTGTTTGCATTAGTCTTCTGAGTTTTTGTATTGTGTTTGCATTAGTCTTCTGAGATTTTGTATTGTGTCTGCATTAGTCTTCTGAGTTTTTGTATTGTTTCAACACTAGTCTTCTGAATTTTTGTTCTGTATAGGGGAATTACACTTAAAGAGGAAGGTAAACTGTGAAGTTATGTCCTATATAGCAGAATTATGGATAATAGAGGAAGGTAAAATATGAAATTGTGTTCTGTATAAGGGAATTATTGGTAAGAGAGGAAGGTAAACTGTGAAGTTATGTTCTGTATAGGGGAGTTATTGGTAAGAGAGGAAGATAAACAGTGAAGGTATGTTCTGTGTAGGATATTTGTCAATAAGAGAGAAAGGTAAACTGTGTAGGATATTTGTCGATAAGAGATGAAGGTAAACTATGAAGGTATGTTCTGTGTAGGATAGTTGTCGATAAGAGATGAAGGTATGTTCTGTGTAGGATATTTGTCGATAAGAGAGTAAGATAAACTGTGAAGGTATGTTCTGTATAGATGAAGGTAAACTGTGAAGGTATGTTCTGTGTAGGATATTTGTTGATAAGAGATGAAGGTAAACTATGAAGGTATGTTCTGTGTAGGATATTTGTTGATAAGAGATGAAGGTAAACTATGAAGGTATGTTCTGTGTAGGATATTTGTTGATAAGAGAGGAAGGTAAACTGTGAAGGTATGTTCTGTGTAGAGGAAGGTAAACTGTGAAGGTATGTTCTGATATTTGTCGATAACAGAAAATAAATATATACTTTTAATAATTACTAGTTTTTCTCAACAAATACCATATGAAAATGTTTACTTACAACTAGCTTTGTGCTACTCACCTTCATCCAAGTGTTTGCATGTGTTACAGTTGTTATGTAACATGTAAATGAGCATGCAACAACCCTCCAATAAATGTAGTATGATACACTTTTGTAGCCTAGCTAGATTCTTCTTTGCTGTAGAATACAATATTTACTTATTGATTTACCAACTTCATGTACATGTGTTCTAATTTTGCTGGTATTTGCTTCATTTTTTTATATTTCACCTGATTACTTCAATTAATGATTTATTCCATGATAATTTGCAGATTGAATTTGTTTTATCTAACAAGTAAGTTTTTTTCCTCAAATTATCAAAATAGTGTTACAAGTTCTATTACTTTTGCAACAGTTGTCACTGTACAACAACAGTCATATCTGTAGATCTGGGCACCAGTATTTTAGTAAGGTGGTTTCAGCCTCTTTTTGCTGCAAGTTAAATTCTATAATACTGTTTGAAATGGTTTCTATGGTTATGTTTTGAACAGCTTTTACCTTTTTCCTTTGCATTGTATTGAAAGGTTGTCCTATGAATCCACCCACATTTTATTTTGACCATTTCTATATACAGTTTCCCAGGTATGATAGCTTTTGTATGTCTGTTTGTTTACCTTTTCTATTCAGATTTTGGGGTCCATGCTGTTTAGTTAATAACTCAGTTAAATTATGTGATCAATATTTTTTCCTGGGCTCTCAAACCTATGAATTTTTCATTCTGGCATGGGAATCATACCCTTAATATGTAGTATCTTTTTCCCACGTCTAATTTTCCTGTTTGCATCTACCCGTTCCCTACTTTGTATGTTACCTTTTTCTACACAATCTCTTTCACCATATCTATCCACTAGGTTTCTGTGGTGTTTTTGTGGAGGGGGACTCACATCTTTCCCTTTATTCCTCTGTCGGTGGGATCTTCTTAGGGATATTCACTGTTTACTCTAGTGAATTTCATTCTGCTAATTTTTCCTTTCACTTTGTTTAATGCCATATTTCGTGACTGTATTTGTATGTTTTCCTACTTCATTGTAGTCCAGAGTGGTAATTTGTTTTATCATCATCCTTGTTTTTCAACATTCCCAACCATGTTATGGATTTTTCTTGTGTCATACATTCCTCCTTTTTCCCTTTCCATGTGCTTCCTTTCCAGGTTTTGGTGGTAAGCTGAATTTCCCACACACATTCAGTATAGATATTAGAGTTTCATGTGAGGATAGGACTCTCCCTTTCCCATTCTTCACAGACCTTTACCTTACATCTTTCCTTGGATCCATCTTTGTTTCTCACTAATGTCTATCAAAATTGGTAGGGCTTCTCAATTGAGATGTTATATTACTAGTCAGTTAACCTTATTTGTGGTTCTTTCCTTGTTTTTTTGTACTTCATTATTACAACAGATTTGAAGTCCCATAATTATATATTTCTCATTCACTTTCATCATTCTTCTATGGTGTGCTTTTTTTCTCTCCATTCAGTGAATTTTTACTTTGGATATTTGGTGGACTAAAGTGTGTCTTGTATGCTTCCTTCCATAAATCTATTTTTCTTTCATTCTGACATTGACTTCATTCTTGTCTTCAGGGGTCTTAGATCTTTCCATTCTTCACTTTGCTGTTGGGTCTGGCTTTAACTTCCTCTTTTTTTTTTTGTTTAGTGGTCAGTACTTTTGCCCACTTTCTTTGTTCACATAGTCTGCCGTTTTCTTCATCCATGAATGACTGGCTGTTTCTATTGAGATACCTCATACTAAATTTTTTGTTGTTGTTGTTGGTAAAACTACACATATGGATTGGGTTGTTAAAGTTGGAGAAGTAGTTTCTTGTCCTGACCCAATATTACATCCTTTTTTGGGGTTTTCTTTAACTCCTCCCTTAGTCTGACCTAGCCTTCTCTTTAGTTATGTTTAATGGAGCTAATTCACTCCTCCTTTCACTACAAATGAGGTACTGTTGCTTTTGTGGATTTGGTATTCTTTGGGAGCCCTTCTTCCCTTTCAGTACCTTTAGTGGCTATTGTATGATCTATGGAATCTCATACAGGATCCTGTGGATTTCATTATTAGGTTGTTTTTGCCTAATGGGTGTACATTAGGGTGGTGTAGATGGTGTGCACTGTCTTCTTATCATGGACCTGATGAATCATTCTAGATTCTGTCTGGAGATGGACTGATTGATTCTATGACATGCAGTTCACCCCTCCAATTAGGAATCCCCTTTCCTATCTGTAAGTCAGTTCCTGTGTGTGCTCGTGTTGGTTGGATCCTTCTTCTACTATAGACTGGACAATACATTCCCATTAAGCAGGGTTTTGGACTATTGTTGGCCCTCTATGTTGCATTCCACCTTCTTATCATGGCCTGGATATTGAGTTTCGAAGTGAATGGTGAAGGTTGTGTTTTACATTTGCATGCAGGTGTTGAACGGTGTCTGAGATGGCTTAGATGATTTGTTCTCAATGTTGCCTTATTTTGAACTGGAGTTGACTAACTGATTATGGTCTGCCATGCCCTAACCACTAAACATCATCAGGCATGTCCAAATTCCTTTTGGATGTGCTTCTTTTTTCCCATCCATTTAGTGACACATATTTTCACAATGGCCAAGGATTATATCTAGTACAGAGGTGGTGTGGTCTCATATGGGTGTATGTTCTTCTACATGGAGTTGTGACACTTCATGGACTGTTTTGAACACATTTTTAAGGTTGTGCTATCTAGATAACTTTGCACTGGTTTCTCCACCTTTTCAGTATAGAATTCTAGCTGTGAGAGGAGGCAAAAAATTATTATATTAGAAGTTAACATTTTTCTACACAGAAAATGTATTCCTGATAGATAATTGCCTTGTATATGAACTGAGATGAGGAAAATTTACTTGAATTTGTTTCTTTGCAGAATTTCTATATTTATAAACTTAGTCAATATGTTAAAGCCAAAGGGTATATACAGTTTGATTTTGCATCTAACTAAGTATAGTTCAAACCTTATTCACAGCGTAATTTGTAAAGATTTTTACCATGAAAGATACATTAAAGAAGTAGGTGATTGTCTGCTTTTTGTAATGTCTAAGGATTCTTAACCTGAAGTATATGTTAAGGAAGAATTGAACTGTTCACTTCTGTCACTTGTAAGGATTTTTATTCTGAAGGATACATTAAGGAAGTAGGGGATTGTTTGCTGTTCAGTGACAGTGATTTTTTAAGGTTTAGTCAGTGAAATTCTAATCCTAACCATACATACAATGTAATTTAATAATTGCTTCTGTGATTTGCCCAGCATATTTCAGACATTCTCTGTGTTTCAAAAAATATTACCCAAGTTAATGTTGGCAAACCATATCTTTCAACATTTTCAGTTATTTGCCTAAATTTTCTTGCATGTTTTCATTTATTACAATCATTGATCACTAGATGGCATTACTGTTACTGGTGGTGATGATCTCTGATTTATGTATCATAAACACTGGAGAGAAACATTGTTTTACTTTACTATAGTTGCATTAAATAATATGTATTTTACATAAATCATTGCAGAAATATAGTAATATATCATAAAAGAACTTTCATTTTCATTAATATATGAGCTATCAAGAAGTGAAATAGAAAAACTGCACTCTGAGCTTATTTCCATAAAAATCCTTAAATGTTAGGAGTTGATATTCTTGTCATGAAAGGTACTCATTATGGCATAAGTTTTCAAAAGGTATTCTGAAACAGTAAATATTTACTCAATAACATAGATTGTTTTATATTTGATTTTCTCTCTCTTTCTCAGGGTATCAGTCTTTCGAAGGCCATTAATAACCAGGAAACCCCAGTGAAAGAAAAACATGTGCGAAGTATCCTTTCCTTAAGTTTTGTGTTTCCAAACTGTCAAGCAGTTTTTTTTCTTTTTAAGATTTAATATACAGGGCATTTTGCTTTACCATATTTAAATTTGTTATGTATTGATAGATTTTAATATTTGTTTATATTTGAACAATAATAGCAGTGTAAAATATTTTAACTCTTTCTTTGTTACTTGTTTATATTTTTAATTCTAATTTTTAACCCCACTTAATTTTTTAAGCCATTAATAGTTATACTATTGTACTTGTTATCACTGGTATTGAGTTTGTTCTTATAGGAACTGGTTTCTATTCTCTAATGTCAAAGCTTTTGTGTACTTTTTATTGTTTGGTGTTGTGCTTGTTTGGTATTTTTGGTTAAAATTTGTTTTGTGACACTAACAGGAAGATGAACCTTTAATAATGGCAGAGTTGATCAAGAAAGAAAGTGCTCTGCAGTTCAAGTTTCTCAAACTTTTGTCTTCCACATTGCCCCTTTAAATTGTTTCTTTTGTGCCTGCTACGTTTTTTAATGTAAGTGAAAAAGTGAATTAAGTAACAAGATATCATATTAATATGTAGATGAAAATGTTATATGTGTTGTTTTAATTCTTTATTATTTTCATTAATAAAAAAAATATCAAAATGCTAAATTTTGCATTATTCAATTATTGGCTTTACTCAAGAGTTAATTTGTTTCCCTGTGTGGAGACATGCCTCAAACTTTTGGAAATGCTGATGTAGTTGATAACTTGACTAAACTGTAAGTAGCATGAAAAACAAACGAGGCACATTTAGATGACAATGACAACAATCATTATTTAGTAGCAACTTAAAAACTGTGTACCTATCTTTGTAGACAAGTGGATGAGTGCCTCTACTGTATCAATGAATAGCTCATTAGCTGTTTGTTTTCAAGATGATTTTCTGCTGAACTAATCAAAATGAAAATCAAGTAGAGTGAACTAAGAAAGTAAGCTTAAATTTAGAATGTAAACTCACTTTCTCTGTCCATTGGTCAGCATTATCTCAGTTGAGGCTAATTCATGATGATAAGAAACCCACTTGAAGTAAAAATGTATTCTCAAAACCTGAAGATGACCTAAGAAGGTCGTAATGTTGTTCTGTACTTTATTTTAATTAAAATTTTAATACCCATACCAGTCGTCTTGAGGATATATTTCTCAGTTGAGGCTGTTCATGATTTTCTTCTTTGTGAGACTGAGACATGAATTCAGTCTGGAAGTGTCTCTTTAGGGGGTTCTGAGTCAATTTGGGGAGAATTTGGACTCTCTTTATCCAGCACCTTTGGATCAGTGATCTCACACTCCATTTCTTCAATTAGTGAATTGGGTTTTTGAAGTCTGAGGATGGTTACTCAGTTCACCTGACATTTTTGTTAATGCTTGGAGATTTGCTGCTCTATTATGTGATGGAATACTTTGTTCCCTTCATTTGTCTGAGTAGCATGCTTTGGTTTACCACCACCAAATGGATGGATATATTAATTCCACTGATTAGATTGTCTTTTGGAGACTGAACTTTGTTATTCTTTTTGAAAAAGTCTCAATTTCTTGGATTTGTTTGATCTCCACTCCTGTTCTCAGATTTTACCCCGGACAAATTTTATCAGAAGTGTTTGGTAAGATTGTCAGCTTCTGCTCTCAATTTGGTTCCTGGCAAGTTTTCTGTTAGGATTTATTGGGTGCAGATGCTTTGATAGAGGAATTTGACTACTTGCTGTAACCCTCAATAATTTATCTGAGGAGACTCATTATCTTCATCCCATAATATTCATAGTTATCTAAGAAGCATGACTATGTGTTAGTAGAGATAATTATTATAGGAAAATTATATCAAATTAGGAAAATGTTAGTGTACCACAAGGTTAAGTGATGTTATAACTATAATAATAAAATGTTTCATATTACACATAGGACATCATCATGTACCACACAGTGAAGTGTTGTTATCGTTCTAAGAATAAAATACTTCACATCCTACCCAGGGCATTATCATGTACCACACAGTGAAGTGTTGTTATCGTTCTAAGAATAAAATACTTCACATCCTACCCAGGACATTATCATGTACCACACAGTGAAGTGTTGTTATTGTTATAAGAATACACTTTCACTGCTCTCGCAGAACTTGATCCTGCCATCGTAAATCAGCCATCAATAGACTACTGTGTAGCAGCGGTAACTGACTGTATTACACATGCAGCTGCTCAGTGTATTCCTAAAACCTCCTACCGTTTTCCACGATATCCTCGTCCGTGGTGGAATCCTGCTTGCCACTTAGCACGGAAGGCTCAAAAGCGGGCCTGGGATACTTTTAGATAGATATCCCACACTTTCAAACCGGGTTGCTTTCCAACGGGCCCGTGCACATGCTAGGTGGGTAAGACGTCACAGCCAGAAGGAATCTTGGATTAAGTTCACAACCAGTATATCTTCTACCACCAGTTCCAAGATCATATGGGACAGGATTGAAAGGTTAATGGACACTACAATTCCTATCCCCTCTCGATCTTACTCTCTGATGGTCAGGAGGTGACTGATGTTCGAACATCGCTAACACTCTAGGTGAAAGCTTTTGCGGGTATCTAGCACTTCTGCTTGTTCCTCCACCTTCCTGGCCATCAAGACTCGGGCTATGAGCTATCACCTCTTTCCTTCGAACTAACTGTTTCTTTGACTATAATCGTCCTTTTACCCTGGTGGAACTAAAATGGCCCTTCATCGGTCTGCCAGTACGTCTGTTGGACCTGATGATATTCATTATGACATGCTGCACCATCTATCTCCCTGCTTTTCTTAATGTCCTTCTGATTGTTTTCAACCGGATCTGGCAGAAGAATGTTTTTCCTGATGCTTGGCGCCAGGCTATTATTTTACCTTTCTCTAAGCCAGGGAAAGATCCCAAGATTCCTTCAAACTACCGTCCCAATTGCTTTGACAAGCTGTCTCTGTAAGACATTAGAAAGGATGGTTAATGCTCGTCTTGTTTGGTTCCTTGAATCAAACAACCTCCTCGCCCACCCAGTGTGGGTTCCGTACCGACAGCACTCCACCACAGACCACCTAATTAGCCTTGAAACATCTATCAGAGAAGCCTTTCTCAACCGCCAACATCTTGTATCAATATTCTTTGACATAGAGAAGGCTTACGACACAACATGGAGGTATGGCGCTTTACAGACCTCCATACATATGGGTTACGTGGCCATCTACCCATGTTTATTAAAAATTTTTAATGGACAGGAGATTCCAGGTTCGTGTGGGTTCGACACTTTCCGTTCTTTTGTACAGGAACTTGGAGTCCCTCAAGGATGTGTATTGAGTGTTACACTCTTCAGTATAAAGATAAATGCCATCACTGAACAACTCCCTCTCACTGTTGCGAATGGGCTGTATGTCGATGACTTTCACATCTCATGTCAGTCGTCAAACATGAGATATATTGAGCGGCAACTACAAACCGCCCTCAATTGTGTAAACGGAAGTGGACTATGGCGAACGGCTTTAATTTCTCTCTCTCCAAAACTGTGTGCATGCACTTTTGCCGTCGACGGGTATTCACTCTGATCCTGAACTTCATATCGGTGGAGTTTTGCTGCCAGTTGTCCGGAGACCAAGTTCTTGGGGCTTATCTTTGATCGTAAACTGACCTTTATACCACACTTAAAGCAGCTCGGTCAAATGCACAAGAGCACTGAACATCCTCCGTGTTCTCTCTTCTACCAGTTGGGGCAGATCGCTGTTCAATGTTAAAGGTATATCGTGCTCTTATTAGATCGAAACTCGATTATGGATCAATGGTCAATGGCTCTGCCAGACCCTCAGCCTTAAAGATGCTGGACCCCGCTCATCACCAAGGACTTGACTCTGCACTGGGGCTTTCCGCACTCTCCAGTTCAAAGTATATACATTGAATCTCATGAACCTTCTCTACACCTTCGCCGCTTGCAACTATCTTTACAATATACTTGAAACTTCATTCCTTACCAAAGCATCCCACCTGGAAATGTGTTTTCCTTCCTCGGTAAGGCAGTACTTTTCAGAACAGACGATCTGTCATTGCTCCGCTTGGCCTTCGCATCCGGAAGCAATTGGATGAATTGGGTCTGTCCTTGGATAACATTGCATGTTCCACAGGTCGCCCATCCCACCATGGCTTATTACAGCCCCCCAAATGTGACCTTTCTTTCAGTCACCTAAAAAAGGCAGATACTCCAGATTGGAAGTACCGTCTTTTATTCAATGAATATCTTTCAAACAATCATTCAGTTCCTATTTATACAGATGGTTCCAAATCAGGTAATTCAGTGGGCTCTGCTATGGTTTGCTATGGATCAGTAGTTGCACGCAGAATCCCTTCTTCAGCTTCTGTGTTCACTGCTGAACTGTATGCCATATCTCTTGCCCTGGATCATATTGCAGCTGAGCAGTACTCCAACTGCACTATTTATACTGATTCGCTTAGTTCTATACTTGCCTTGGAATCGCTACACGTTGGCTCACATCCTATTCTCGCTGATATTTGTAACCGACTGGCCCGTTTCTCATTAGCAGCTACTTCAATCCAGTTTTTCTGGATACCAGGCCATGTTGGTATTCGCGGGAACGAGCTTGCAGACATGGCAGCTAAATATGTCTGCTTCAGCACCATCACTCCTATGCCTATTCCATTTATGGACTATGGTGTTATCTTCAAGGGTCGGCTCGTGCCAGCTGGCAGTCCACTTGGAGTGAGCAGCGTGACAACAAACTTTTTCAAATCAAACCCAAAATTGGACTTTGGCCATCTAGCTTCCGTAAAGTTCGAAGGAGGAAGTTGTTCTCACTAGGCTACGCATTGGTCACAGTTTTTAACTCATCATTTTCTTTTATCTGGAACTGATGCACCAATGTGTAATTTGTGTAACACTCAAATCACTATCAGCCACATTTTACTTTCTCTTGCCATCGTTACAATTCTCAACGACGGCAATATTTTAAACATATTTTTTCCCAGGGTCAATCTGTAACATTGGACAGAGTTATTGGTGATGGTGACTCTGTCCACCTTGATAATGTTTTTAATTTTTTAATGGCCATTAACCTTTTAATCTCATTTAAGTGTTGCATGTTTATTCATTACACCTTTTTTTAATTGTGGTTCCTTTTTTACAGTTTTAATCTTTCTCCTTCAATTTGACATTGGACAATGGCCAGAACATTAAATAACTTCGACACCAGGACTGGAAAGGCCAACTTCAGGTGACTAACGCTCCTGTTTGAACTATCCGTTTGAACTACTCGTTAGTCATCCTGGCGAAGTTGTTATTATACTTTACTGCATATCATTTCACACTTTTACTAATTAACTTTTAGTACTGGCCATATTGACTCATAACCCGGAACCAGGACTGGAAAGACCAACTTCAGGTGACTGACGGTGGTTTTATACTTACCTGTTAGTCTTCCTGGCGGGTTACGATCATTACCATTCTGCTACAGGTAGTTCTTTACAACCTTGTTGACTGGATGTCAACATTGGTTTTACGCCATTTTCTGTCTTAATTGCCGCTTTTGCTTCTATCTTCAATTACTTCTACAAATTTTACTCCATTTACTTGACTTTATCCTTTTACTGGACATTTGACTACTCATTATTACGATTTTATGGAGTGTCTTTTAAAACTTTTACTTTCTTTTACATTTTGATAATAGCTGCTATGACACATAACCCAGAACCAGGACTGGAAAGGCCAACTTCAGGTGATTGACGGTGGTTCTTGAACTTACCTGTTAATCTTCCTGGGGTTATGATCATTACCTTTTGCTAGAGTAAATACCTTACAACTTCTTATACTCTACCTTTTATCTTAACATTGTAGACTAGGTGTCAACATTGGTTTTATACTTTTTGTTTTACCTTCAGTTCCATTATGTCTATTACTACATTTATTTATTTATTTATTTTTTTTTTTACATTTTTACGAATGTCAGGCAGAGTATTAAGCTGCTTTGTGCCATAAAACACTAAATCAATCAATCAATCAATCAAATCAGTTATAAGAATAAAATACTTCACATCCTACCCAGGACATTATTGTGTACCACACAGTGAAGCATTGTTATTGTTCTAAGAATAAAATACTTCACAACCTACCCAGGACATCATCATGTACCACACAGTGAAGTGTTGTTATTGTTATAAGAATAAAATACTTCACATCCTACCCAGGACATTATTGTGTACCACACAGTGAAGTGTTGTTATCGTTCTAAGAATAAAATACTTCACATCCTACCCAGGACATTATTGTGTACCACACAGTGAAGTGTTGTTATCGTTCTAAGAATAAAATACTCACATCCTACCCAGGACATTATTGTGTACCACACAGTGAAGTGTTGTTATTGTTATAAGAATAAAATACTTCACATCCTACCCAGGACATTATTGTGTACCACACAGTGAAGCATTGTTATTGTTCTAAGAATAAAATACTTCACATCCTACCCAGGACATCATCATGTACCACACAGTGAAGTGTTGTTATTGTTATAAGAATAAAATACTTCACATCCTACCCAGGACATTATTGTGTACCACACAGGGAAGTGTTGTTATCGCTCTAAGAATAAAATACTTCACATCCTACCCAGGACATTATTGTGTACCACACAGTGAAGCGTTGTTATTGTTCTAAGAATAAAATACTTCACATCCTACCCAGGACATCATCATGTACCACACAGTGAAGTGTTGTTATTGTTATAAGAATAAAATACTTCACATCCTACCCAGGACATTATTGTGTACCACACAGTGAAGCATTGTTATTGTTCTAAGAATAAAATACTTCACATCCTACCCAGGACATCATCATGTACCACAGAGTGAAGTGTTGTTATTGTTATAAGAATAAAATACTTCACATCCTACCCAGGACATTATTGTGTACCACACAGTGAAGCATTGTTATTGTTCTAAGAATAAAATACTTCACATCCTACCCAGGACATCATCATGTACCACAGAGTGAAGTGTTGTTATTGTTATAAGAATAAAATACTTCACATCCTACCCAGGACATTATTGTGTACCACACAGTGAAGTGTTGTTATCGTTCTAAGAATAAAATACTTCACATCCTACCCAGGACATTATTTGTACCACACATTGAAGTGTTGTTATCATTCTAAGAATAAAATACTTCACATCCTACCCAGGACATTATTGTGTACCACACAGTGAAGTGTTGTTATCGTTCTAAGAATAAAATACTTCACATCCTACCCAGGACATCATTTGTGTACCAGACTGTAAAGCTGCTGTATGAATGCCTAACAATTGAAAGCTGATATTCTTACCGTGTAATTGCTTCAACATTCATTGAAAACAAAGTACAAAAATGTAAGGCATGTATCTGTGTAAAATATCATACAAATACCATAAAATAAAATTTAGTACTTACTACAAACACAGTTAATATGTGCCTGGCCAAGAATTTGGTACTAATGTTAATGAACAATAAAACATAAATATTAATTATTTGAAATAGGAAAAGAA
Organism: Tachypleus tridentatus; assembly: GCF_004210375.1. NCBI lineage: Eukaryota > Metazoa > Arthropoda > Merostomata > Xiphosura > Limulidae > Tachypleus > Tachypleus tridentatus. The sequence goes on from NW_027467777.1 coordinate 16,516,083, forward strand.
CCAGAAGAAGAAAAAATGTAATCACAAACAACACAATATTCAAAATTCACTTTTCTATTTTAATAAATTCTGTGACAGGCATCAATAATTCACTAACTGTCTTGTGACTCTGTTGTTGGAGCTTATGACAGAGTATTTATTTACTCCATTACTTTACATAAGTACATCTCACGCGAATCATAAATTTACATAATCATTTGTTGCATTAACAATGTATGTATGTCACCACTGTAGAAGATTGTGTCAGTTTCATGACATATATACAGTAAAACCTGTCTAAGGTGGCAGAATCACACAGGACAAGTAAAATTTCCAGCTTTAGCTGGTTTTCTGATTAGATAGTGAATATGCATTCTTTAAATTATATATAAGTTTTGAGCAGAACGTTATATTTGCTTGACTCAAAGGGAAGTAAGACCTTGTGAATAAAGTTATTATACTGTTTATGCTATATTTATTAGAATATGAACAAAATAGACATTCAAAATGCACACAAGTACACAAAATCTTAAATTTATTTGAAGAAAGTGTCCAATTTCAACTGTTTCACTTTTTTAATGGGCTTTTTCATCTGGTTAAAAGAGAACACCAATTCTACAACCTTTTCAAGAAGTTCATTTTCTCCCTTCATTTTTGCATACAATTTGATATCGTTAATATAACTTAACATTTTGATGAAGTAGGAATTTCTATTTCCTCACTATCTTTTCCATTTTGTCATCTTTTGAATCTCTCACACTGTTACCATCTTGCAATACTATTATAGATTTTAAATCAATTTCATAAGTGTCTGTAGAAACATTCTTGTCAACGTTCACAGAATCATCTGCATCAATCTTCTCAATCAGAGTTTGGATTTCACTAGAATCATCACAACAAATAACTTCTCTGCCATTATCAAGAATAAATCCACAGTTTCACAAGCACTTTATTATGCATTTGATTGAATGACTTAAAAGTGCAGTTACTTCTAACACATCAATTTTCATGGTCATTTCAGATGTTCTCTTACAGTAATGTTTGCTATAATATGCTGAAGCTTCAAATTTCTGTATTTCAGTTTTATACACTGTATAATTCCATTATCTAGTGGCTGTAAAACTGATATTGTACATCAAGGTAGAAAGACTAAACAAATATTTGAAAGTTGAACTTTTGGGTGACAAGTTGCATTATTTAGGAAAAGTAGAATATTCCTATTTCTTTGTTCCATTCTTTTGTTTACTTTGTTCAAAAATTTCTCAAATATAGAACTTGCCATCTACACTCGATTATTCACTTTCCATTCCACAGAAAGTTGATTCTTCTTTAAATTTTTGAAACAGTGCAGATTTTCACTTTTACCAATTACCAGTGGTTTCTCTAGTTTTCCATCAGCAAATGTGACCAAAAGTACAATAAATTATTCTTTCAAATAATGACCTCCTGAATAATGACGGAAGAAAAAAAGAACAGAATATATTTAACCAATACTTACTGTAACAAAATATGTGAGAATTTGTTAATATTTAAACAAGTTATTAATGAAACAAGAATTTCCTCTCAGTGTAGATTCCTGTGCGTGGTGAGGGACCTCTCAGGGAAAGCTGTGTTCTTTCAATTTACCTCCTTGGGGATCTAAACATCCACCCACGTGTTTGCCATGAGTGTGACCCATGAAGGGGAGGAGAGGATCATGGTGGTTGAGGGGTCCAACCCTGATACACCACTTTGGCCTTGAATTCCTGTAGATAGGGCCCGGCATGGCCAGGTGAGTTAAGAAGCGTTCTCATTCGTAATCTGAGGGTCGCAGGTTCGAATCCCTGTCACACAAAACATGCTCATCCTTTCAGCCATAGGGACATTATAATGTGATGGTCAATCCCACTATTCATTGGTAAAAGAGTAGCCCAAGAGTTGGCGATGGGTGGTGATGACTAGCTGCCTGCCCTCTAGTCTTACACTGCTAAATTAGGGACAGCTTGTGCAAATAGCCCTGGAGTAGCTTTGCGCGAAATAAAAAAAAAACAATTCTGTAAACGGGCAGCCTTGGGGTTGCCCCTTTTGGGCCAATTGGCTGGTCCACTTGAGCTAGGGTCAACCAAGTACCAGTGTTGGATGTTCTCAACAGGTGTTGTGGACATTGTATCTGGTGTTTGGGTATAGTGTGTACTAAACTCTGACATTGCTGCAGTGTCCTTGTATGGTATTGTGCATCTTCTCTTAGAGCTCCATGGTGGGTGGGATCAGTGGGTACTGAAATATTCCTTTTTTTTATCATGGATGCTTCAAATAAAATAGTGAAAAAACAGTCCATAGGTAAATGACCACATCTTTTACATCATTTTCTTTTACTACATTCTCTTTCAGACAAATCTTTAGGGCAGATGTCTACCTTTTTCATTTAGAAGGGACTAGGGGACCTGGTAGCTCTCCAGAGTCAGAAAAGAAGCTTTGCTCTGCTTCCATATTGGTGGAAACATCCACATCTCAACACAGTGAACTCCATTCAAAGGTAATTGGGGATATATCTATTGAGGTTATACCTCATACTACTTTGAATTCATCATGAGGAGTTATTGTTGAGAGGATTTGAAGAACATTCCTGAGTCAGAGATTCTCACTGCTTTCTCCACCCAAGGAGTTTTTGCAGTGAGATGTATCTCCACTCACAAAGATGGAATTATGATGCTGACCAGTGTCCTCATTCTGACCTTTACATCACCACATCCACCTGCCACCATCAAGGCAGGTTATCTTAATTGCAGGGTATGGCCATACATTCCAAACCCTCTCAGATATTTTCAGTGTCAACAGTTCGGTCAGTCAGACATCACGTTGTGGTTCCTTGGCGTGTGCTTGTTGCAGTGGCAAGGATCACAATGCCTATGAGTGGGAAACAGACCTTCATTGCATCAATTGCAATAGTTCTCACCCATCCTACTTTTGTTCTTGCCCTAAATAGTTGGAAGAAAAAGAGGTAAATTATTTGAAAACGATTCATAACATTATTTATTCTGAGCCTCGAAAGTTGCTGTCCACCACTTCATCTCGGTGTGTGCTGCTGCACTTGTTCCACTACTATTGTGGGACGAAGTCGGATCTCTCTGTGCCTCCAAAAGAATCATTCATAAAACAAATGAAAATTATTTTGACCTCCATGGTTAAAAAAGTTGATGAACCAACTTCAACGCCCATCTCTGTTCCTTACAAACATTCCAACAAATCCCAAGATCTACTTCCTTTGGTTTTGGGTTCAGGCATTTCCTTGGATACATCTTCTTCTCCCACCCCAACATGCAAAACGATCATTTGTTCATGTCTTCAGTCACTGGAATCCTCTTCCAACAGCATAGACCTGCCCAATCAACCCAGGGCAGGATCCATGGAGGTTGATAGATCTCCCTCGAATAAAGACGGCAAAAAAAAAAGATGTGATCATAAAAAGAAGGATTCGCCACCCAGTTTGCTTACACATAAATAAAAATGGTCATCTTGATACAATGGAACTATGGAGATTTATGTTCTAATCTGGATAACATCAAAACACTGATTGCTTCCTACCATCCTGTATGTCTTTCCTTACAGGAAACATTTCTGAAGCCTGCTGCTACAGTTACCTTTCAGCAGTTTTCTTTGTACAGAAATGACAGGCTGTGCAATGGACGAGTGCATGTAGGGGTGGCACTGTTGGTTGGTTAGCATGTGCCGACCTTGTCTTTGCCACTCGACACACCCTTTGAGGCTACAGCCATCTGTGTTTTCCTTCAGTTGTACCATCACTGTTTGTTCTCTCTACCTGTCATCTGGAGAGAACTATGATCAATCAGACCTTGATGCTCTCATTGAACAGTTGCTGTCTCCCCTTTTAATCCTGGGGGACTTTAATGGACATCATCCCCTCTGGGGAAATGTTGATACTGATGGCAGGGGTAGCTCCATAGAGAGTATGCTCTCTGATCCCAATCTTTCTCTTTTCAATAGCAGTTTTTATACTTATTTTCATGCACCTACTCAGTCTTTTACTGCTATTGATCTCTCAGTTTGCTCCCCTTCACTATTCTCTCACTTTTCATGGAGGATTGACAATAATCCACAAAGCAGTGATCATATTCCTATAATTTTGAGAGAGACTGGCATTGGTTGATGCCACCTGACCAACATGCATTGTTGAAAGCTGGATCAAGCAAACTAGCCCTCTTCACTGCTCTCGCAGAACTTGATCCTGCCATCGTCTGTGAGCCGTAACTAGATGACTGTGTGGCAGCAGTAACTGACTGTATTATACAGGTAGCTGCTCAGTGTATTCCTAAAACCTCAATACTTTTTTCATGATATCCTCATTTGTGATGGAATTCTGCCTGCCACATGGCACTGAATGCTCAAAAACAGGCCTGGGATACTTTTCGTAGGTATCCCACACTCTTGCATTGCATCGCTTTCCAGCAGCCCAGTGCAAATGCTTGGTGATTAAGATGTTGAAGCCAGAAGGAATCTTGGGTTAAGTTCACAATCAGCATTTCTTCTACCACCAGTTCCAAAGTCACATGGGACAAGATTTAAAAGGTTAGTGGGCAATATAATTCTGTCCCCCTCTCGATCTTGCTCTCAGATGACAAGGAAGTAGCTGATACCTGGAGCATTGCCTTTACTCTAGTTGAAAGGTTTTGTTGGGTATCTAGCACTTTCTTCCTCCTCCACCTGGCATCAAAACTCAGGCAGAGCATCACATCTTTCCTTTTGAGCTGATTGTCTCTATGACTATAATTGCCCCTTTACACTGGTGGAACTCAAACTGGCCCTTCATCCATCTGGCAGTACATTGGTCACACTTGATGATGTATACTATGAAATGCTGCACCATCTATCCCCTGCTTCTCTTGCTGTTCTTCTGATTGTATTTAATGGATCTGGCAGAAAAATGTTTTCCTGATGCTTGGTGCCAGGCTACTGTTCTACCTTTCTTTAAGCCTCAGGCAAGATCCCAAGATTCCTTCAAACTACCATCCAATTGCTTTGACAGCTGTCTCTGTAAGACCTTAGAGAGAATGGTTAATGCTCATCTTCTTTGATTCCTCAAATCAAACAACCTGCTGTCACCCACCCAGTGTGGGCTCTGATGACAGCGCTCCACCATGGACCACCTGATTCGACTTGAAACATCAATCAGAGAAGCCTTTTTCAAATGACAACATCTTGTATCAGTATTCTTTGACATTGAGAAGGCTTATGATACAACCTGAAGGTATGGCATTTTGCGAGACCTCCATATATGTGGGTGATGTGGCTATTTGCCTATTTTTATTGAAAAAATTTTAATGGACAGGCAATTCCAAGTTCATGCGAGTTTGACACTTTCCAATTTTTTTCTAAAGAAACTTGGAGTCCCTCAGAGTTGTGTTTTGAGTGTCACGCTTTTCAATATAATTGTTAATGCCATCACTGAACAACTCCCTCTTACTATTTCAAATGGGCTCTATGTTAACGACTTTCACATCTTACATCAGTTGTCAAACATGAGGTATATTGAGCAGCAGCTACAGACTGCCCTCAGTCGTTTACTGAAGTGGACCACAGCAAGTGACTTTAACTTCTCTCTCTCTAAAACCATTTGCTTGCTCTTTTGCTGCTATCCGGGTATTCTCCCAGGTCCTGAACTCCATATCAGTGAAGTTGTGCTACCTGTGGTCCCTGAGACAAATTTCTTGGGGTTTATTTTTGAACATAAACTGATCTCTCTACCACACATCAAGCAGCTACGGATAAAATGTAGGACAGCACCGAACATCCTCTAGGTCCTTTCTTCCACTACTTGGGGAGCTGATCGATGTTCTGTGCTGAAGATATATCGTGCTAATCAAAACTCAACTATGGATCACTGGTCTATGATTCTGCCAGAACTTCATACTTAAAGATGCTTGACCACATTCATCATCAAGGACTTTGGCTCTGCACTGGGGCTTTCCACACTTTCCCAGTTAAGAGCTTATACACAGAGTCTCATGCACTTTCTTTGCACCTCTGCCATTTGCAACTGTCTTTACTGTATGCTTCAAAACTCCGTTCCTTACCAAAGCATTCCACCCGGGGTTGTATTTTCCTTCCTCGGTGGGACATGCTTTTCAGAACAGACAATCTGACATTGCTCCACATGCAGTTGGATGAATTAGTGTCTATCTTGGATAATACTGCTGTATCCACTGGTCAGCCCATCCCACCGTGGCTTATTACAGTCCCCAAATGTGACCTGTATTTAAGTCATCTGAGAAAAGCAGACATTCCCAATTGAAATACTGTCTGTTATTTGCTGAACATCTTTTGAACCATTCTTCCATTCTTATTTATACAGATGGTTCAAATCAGGTGACTCTGTGGGCTCTGCCATGGTTTGTTGTGATTATGTGGTTGTTCTCAGAATCCCTCTACAGCTTCTGTGTTCACTGCTGAACTGTATGCCATTTCTCTTGCCCTGGAATACATAGACCCTAAGCAATTGCTCAAATTGCACTATTTATACTGACTTGCTTAATTTTCTACTGGTCCTGGAATTGCTTTATGTTAGTTCACACCCTGTTCTCTCCAATATTCAAAACAGACTGGCCCATTTTTCTTTAACATCTTCTTCTATCCTGTTTTATTGGATACTGGATCACATTGGTATCTCCAGGAATTAACTTGCCAACATCACAGCTAAATCTGCCTGTTTTGGCACTATGACTGCAGTGCCTGTTCCATACATGGACTATGATTCTGCATTAAAGGCTTGGCTCCATGCCAATTAGCAGCTGACTTGAATTGAGCAACGTGAAAACAAGCTTTTCCAAATAAAACCCTCTATTGTTCTTTGGCTGTCTTGTTTCCATAAGAATTGGAAGAAGAAGTTGTTCTAACTAGACTATTCTTTGGTCACAGTTTTTTAACTCATTGTTTTGTTTTGTTTTGTCTGGGACTGATTCACCAATATGTTGTCTGTGTAACACTAAGGTCACAATAAGCCACATTTTACTGTCTTGCCGTTGTTATGACTCTCAATGACGGTGCCATTTTAAACATATTTTGTCCCAAACTTTATCTATGGTATTAGACACTATCTACTTTGGAAATTATTTTAGTTTTTTAAAGGTCATTTATCTTTTTCATGCTATTTAAGTTTTTTAATTTATACATTAGACCTTTTTTTAATGTGATTCTCTTTTAAGAATCAAAGTACATCTAGTTTGATTTGAAATTAGAAAATGGCCGCTTCACGTCATAACTTGAAACCAGGAATGGAGAGACCAACTTCAGGTGACTAATGCTGCTGTGTGAACTACTCATTAGTCATCCTAGCAAGTTATAATTAAAATTTTTCTATAAGTCTTTTAAAACTTTTATTGCTTTACTTTCTGAAAATGGCCATAACATCAAATAACTCAGAACCAGGACTTGGAAAGCCAACCTCAGGTGACTGACGGTGTTTTTTAGCTTACCTGTTAGTCTTCCTTGTGAGTTATGATAATTACAGTTATGCTACAGAAAGCCCTTCACAACTCAGATTACTGTAGTTTTTGTGTGTTTCCTCTGTGGACTAGATGTAAACATTGGTTTTAATGCTTTTTTTTTCCAACTTTGTTTTGTTTTGTTTTACCCTTATTTCCTTTTATGAACTTAAATTTTTACCAGATGTTTTGCACAGATAGTCTAGTTGCTTTGTGCCATAAAATATGAAACCAACCAACCAATCAACAAGAATTTATTAATATTTAAATAAATTATTAATTAAATAAGAAATTAATATTTAATCAAAAACATTTTTCTGCCTTACTTAAGTTCTAATCCTGCTTATTGATAGATGAGGTAGGTGAAAGATAGTTTTCCATCTGTATTATGCAGGTTCTGCCATATAGAGGGCCTTTTATAAGTGAAATCTTAAGATAATGCAGCAAAATTTTGATATTTCTGACTTGTACAGGTTTCTGCCCTATGCAATTTCTGGCCTTAGGTTTTACTGTATTTACTCAAAATAAATGTGATGAGCTAGTTGGTGAGTTATTATTTTAATGTAACTAAAGATTTATAGATAAACTAAATGATAGAAGAAATATTAAGTGAATAACACACACAACCATAAAAACAAAAGAAAAATAAAGTCATTACCTCACAGGTTGACTTGGATCTAAAAAAAGCATCCAGAAAACACAGAGGACATGAACCCAAAGAGTTCAATCTGAAGAACACAGGTGACATAAACCCCAGAAGTTCCATCTGAAGAACACAGAGGACATAAACCTCAAGAGTTCCATCTGAAGAACACAGAGGATATTAAACCCCAATAGTCTTAACAGGCCATGTTTTCATGAGCTCTGTTCTTCATTGCTTTTGTCAAGTTTACTAACTGTATTGTTTAAGTGACAACATGTTGTTCTGTTAAAAGAAAATGGTAATTAGTTGTTAATCCTAGTACTTCTTACGTTGTTGCAGGTTAAACTTTGTCATTATTAAATAATAGTTTTTCTGAAAAAAATGATCTGTTTCAACTTTGAAATTGCTTGTATTCTAATGTTAAAAATTTCAGTTCTCTAAGCAGAGTCCTTAACTGTACATTAAGATGCAATCATTGGGACATTCCATGAGAAGGGAGCCAATACATTTTGGGATATTGTTATGAAGATTCCGTTACAAGGGCAGCCAATTATTTGTTGGAAGTTTTGTCATGTCCTACACAAACTTTGAGAGAAGGGCATAAAATGTAAGAAATAGTGTTTGTTACTGTTAGATGTAAATCTTTGATTAACCATAACTTTTAGCAGTCTTGCTTCATTCTGGAGAATGTTACAATTACATTTTTGCCTGAAAAAAAAAAGGATTTTTTAAGCTTTAAAATATTTCCTTAAAATGTCCACATTTTAAGTTATTGGACACCTTCATATCTCTACTAATACTATTTTAAATTCTAATGCTGCTTGGTATATGTATACATTTGACTCTAAATTCTTGGACATCTTGATATCCATACAGAAGCCACTTTAAATCTTGGTATATGTAGAGATTCTACTTTAAATCTTTGGACGTCTTAGTATTCATACAGATTCTACTTCATACAGATTTCACTTTAAATTTTTGACATCTTGGCATATGTACAGATTCCATTTTAACTTTGTGGACATCTTGACATCCATATAGATTCCATTTCAAATCCTTGGACATGTTGATATCCTTAAAGATTCTACTTCAAAATATTAGACATAGTGATATATAGATTCTACTTTAAATCCTTGGATGTATTGATATTCAAATGGTTTCACTTTAAGTTTGTGGACATCTTTATATGTACAGATTCAACTTTTTGTCCATCAACATCATCATTTTCTATTAATACTCGTGTTGATATTTAGAGAGTTTTTTTGCATATAATTTGTATTACATCATGGTATTTATTTCTTGTTTCACTTCTAAATAAGATATTGTGTATTTTAAAACTATTAATGTTGTGTTCTGTGCTGAATAGTTAAATGAGTATTGTTTTCAATAACATGTTAACTTTCTTTGTATTCCTTGTCATATTTGTTTATGGTAGATTTTGAAAATGAGTGATGTGAAGTGAAGAATTTTTTTATTTGCAGGTAATGCCTGATTCATACAAATACAGGTCTTCACTTGTCGATTTAGGAAAATTGTGGGTATGTTAGCCATTTTATTTAAAAACATTTTATAACTTTAGTATGATATATAAATGAGCAGTTAAATACATCTTAAAATATTGTATGTCATATCAAAATGTTACCAGCATAAATGGTATTAAGTGAACAAATAAATGGACCACAGTAAAGTATTACAGTATTTATCTAAATCATGGTGTGTCACACCAAAATGTTGCTAGTGTGTATGATATTAGGTAAACAAATCAGTGTGTCACAGCAAAATATAGCCAGTGTATATGACATTAAGTAGAAAAGCTATAATTTGTTACAGCAAAATGTTACCAGTGTGTGTGACATAAAATAGAGGAATCATAGTGTCATTCTAATGACACCAGAAATATTGAAGTGTGTACCTTTTTGACCATTTACAGTATCATTCAACTTGGTATTACATATGTTATATCAGAGTTATCAACTGTTCAATTTACTCTAAACTGATGGATGGTAAATACCAGATACAGTGTACTGAAACAAACTGTAGATAATTGCTCTGCACTGATGTCATCAGTTCACAGACCTATCTTTAATACAAATACTTTTGTAAAAAATCTGATGTTTTGTTTTTAACAGACTTGTACATTTCACTATAATATTGCCACATTTTGTACATAGTAATTTCAGAATTATAATCAATATTCTTTCTCCATTAAAGAGTTGGTTCAGTGTACTAAACTTGTGCACATTTGGTTAAATAAATAAATGGTGCCTAGAATGTTGCTTATTTCATAGATAACTTCTGGATGGAATGTGTTAATTATTGAATAAATAAATTCCAAATAAAATATGTTAATTACTGAATAAATAAATTCCAGGTGGAATATGTCTAATATATTCTAATGGAGACAATCATAGTTATAATTAGTCTATTTCTCCATTGTTGTTTTGTTTTGTGTGTGTTTCTTTTCAGTTGAATGGTTTTGTTTTCACATGAAAGTGTTAATTAATCATATTCTTTGAAAAAGTGATTTCTTCATGAGTGAATTATAAGCTTAAGACTTTCAAACATGAGTAATGTCTGGTTATTGGGAGGTTTTATTTCTCAGGGGCACCTACAGGAAAGTTATGGAAAGTTAATCAGAAACTACTGTAATCTGCTTGTTGCAAAGTTAGACTTTCATGGGGTAAGGGTAAGTGGAAATAACAATTTCTTTAATTGATGGTTTATTTGCATAGATGAGAAAAGTACATATATTTTTAATATGCATAGGTTTTCTTTTTTTTTGAAGGATGGTATAGAGTGAAAATCTCCAAAGTGAGTGTGTTGCAATAACTTTTGTTAATTTTAACTAAATTATCAAATCTTTTTCAGTTTGAAATACACTTGTAAGATTAATGTAGGATTTCTCCCTCAACCAGAGGTACCTCACTGACAAGGATCAGGTGTAAAAGATCTGAGATTTATATGATTGTGAGGGAACTTTAACATGATGTGGCATACAATTAGATATGACAGTCACAACTTATTTTATAAATTAGACAAAAAGTGACTCCATTGTGACTGGCCATATCATCATCAGAAGACTGTAGTTGATAGTTTTTTTTCTTTTGTAATGTGAGCTCTCTTCTTCCCCTGTCATTGTGGATCTTTGCTACTGTTCAGCATATCATTGTGAGCCACCGTTATTCCCTCAATTACCTGCATGTACAAGATTGGACTTGCAACCTGTGTAGCTGCTATGGGTGCAGTCACAGTGGATAATTTGACAGCTATTATTTAGTCAAATCCACCTGTTATGCCAAACAATGCTATAACAGCACTAACAAATATGTTTGGTTCTGACAAGGACTCTCGACTCATAGTAATGGTAACCTTCTGCTAGGCAAGAAGGTCAAATCTGCAACTTTCAACAGACAATGAAAGAAGGTCACATAATTTGATTTGAAAATCAAAACGAGTTAATCAGTTTGTGCACGTGAATGTTGCTGGTAATGTGATGATGACACTCCTGATTCTTGTGCCTCTTTGACTGTCACAACTCTTGACTGATATTTGTTACCATTATATGGATTACGTGTTTGGATATAACAGTATTTAGACTTTCCAAAAGTGTATGCAATACTCCCATGAAACACTGACAGGAGTTTTTTTTTTCCTTTTCACCCAAAAAACTACTTTACTTCTAATTGAAGGAAATATCATATTTATTCTTAAACATTTTTTGAAGTTGAAAAAAAATCTTAGGTAATTGAGGTTTTGAATAACTGTGTAGATATTCTTAAAATTTAACAAACATTTGAATTAATAATATGTTTTTAGTATTTTTTAAATAATTATTTTTCATATGAATAAACCTTTTGTTTTATGGTGTAGTTCTTGATTGATTTTTAACTTGCACAGTATTTTATTGTGAAATTGTATTCTGGTTGTTTGAGTTTCAACAAATTTGAAATGTTAGAAATTTAAAACTGGATGGCAGAGATTGTTTTATTTTCTAGAAGTACCAGCTACTAAATCACATAATCAAGTTTATTTTGATGTACTAAACTGTGTATTGTTATAGAATCCAAGATTCCCTGGCAACCTGAATGTAACAGATGAACAGTTAGAAGATATTGGTGAAAGAGATATTAATGTTTAGTGAGTATTAGGTTTTTTAACTAGAATAGTTGTGTAGAATATAATAAATCTAGTGTTTTTAAAAAATCTGTATTCATCATCTACATATTCCATATGTTTGCAGTTGAGAGCAATTGTGAGCAAAGCTATAACTGAGTATAATTTTTAAAAATTATACTGACACTAAATTCAACTTAAATATGTTTTGTCCACTCCAGAAAAAAAAAAGGTTTGTTGGTAAAAAAGTTCTTTTATTCTTACAAAGTGCTTTGGTAAAGTGTCTTGTCTTTTCCTGTTCAGCTGGAAAGTTACAAAGTGGTGGTGATTGAAGTATTAATCTAGTCATTCTCTTTTAATATAAAGCTGTGCTTGGAATATGTTATTCTAGTTTTTCATTATGGAATGGAAAGTTACAAAGTGGTGATTGAAGTATTAATCTAGTCATTCTCTTTAAATATAAAGTTGCAGTTGGAATATGTTATTCTAGTTTTTCTGTTTAACTGGAAAGTTACAAAGTGGTGATTGAAGTATTAATCTAGTCATTCTCTTTAAATATAAAGAAGTTGCAGTTGGAATATGTTATTCTAGTTTTTCTGTTTAACTGGAAAGTTACAAAGTGGTGATTGAAGTATTAATCTAGTCATTCTCTTTAAATATAAAGTTGCAGTTGGAATATGTTATTCTAGTTTTCTGTTTAACTGGAAAGTTACAAAGTGGTGATTGAAGTATTAATCTAGTCATTCTCTTTAAATATAAAGTTGCAGTTGGAATATGTTATTCTAGTTTTCTGTTTAACTGGAAAGTTACAAAGTGGTGATTGAAGTATTAATCTAGTCATTCTCTTTTAAATATAAAGTTGCAGTTGGAATATGTTATTTATTCTAGTTTTTTCTGTTTAACTGGAAAGTTACAAAGTGGTGATTGAAGTATTAATCTAGTCATTCTCTTTAAATATAAAGTTGCAGTTGGAATATGTTATTCTAGTTTTTCTGTTTAACTGGAAAGTTACAAAGTGGTGATTGAAGTATTAATCTAGTCATTCTCTTTAAATATAAAGTTGCAGTTGGAATATGTTATTCTAGTTTTTCTGTTTAACTGGAAAGTTACAAAGTGGTGATTGAAGTATTAATCTAGTCATTCTCTTTAAATATAAAGTTGCAGTTGGAATATGTTATTCTAGTTTTTCTGTTTAACTGGAAAGAAAGTTACAAAGTGGTGATTGAAGTATTAATCTAGTCATTCTCTTTAAATATAAAGTTGCAGTTGGAATATGTTATTCTAGTTTTTCTGTTTAACTGGAAAGTTACAAAGTGGTGATTGAAGTATTAATCTAGTCATTCTCTTTAAATATAAAGTTGCAGTTGGAATATGTTATTCTAGTTTTTTCTGTTTAACTGAAAAGTTACAAAGTGGTGGATTGAAGTATTAATCTAGTCATTCTTTAAAATAATATAAAGTTGCGGTTGGAATATGTTATTCTGTTTTTCTGTTTAACTGGAAAGTTACAAAGTGGTGATTGAAGTATTAATCTAGTCATTCTCTTTAAATATAAAGTTGCAGTTGGAATATGTTATTCTAGTTTTTCTGTTTAACTGGAAAGTTACAAAGTGGTGATTGAAGTATTAATCTAGTCATTCTCTTTAAATATAAAGTTGCAGTTGGAATATGTTATTCTAGTTTTTCTGTTTAACTGGAAAGTTACAAAGTGGTGATTGAAGTATTAATCTAGTCATTCTCTTTAAATATAAAGTTGCAGTTGGAATATGTTATTCTAGTTTTCTGTTTAACTGAAAGTTACAAAGGAAGTGGTTGGGTATTAATCTAGTCATTCTCTTTAAATATAAAGTTGCAGTTGGATATGTTATTCTAGTTTTCTGTTTAACTGGAAAGTTACAAAGTGGTGATTGAAGTAATCTAGTCATTCTCTTTAAATATAAAGTTGCAGTTGGAATATGTTATTCTAGTTTTTCTGTTTAACTGGAAAGTTACAAAGTGGTGATTGAAGTATTAATCTAGTCATTCTCTTTAAATATAAAGTTGCAGTTGGAATATGTTATTCTAGTTTTTCTGTTTGGAAAGTTACAAAGTGGTGATTGAAGTATTAATCTAGTCATTCTCTTTAAATATAAGTTAGGTTGGAATATGTTATTCTAGTTTTTCTGTTTAACTGGAAGAGTTACAAAGTGGTGTTGATTAATTATTAATCTGGTCATTCTCTCTTTAAATATAAAGGTTGCAGTTGGAATATGTTATTCTAGTTTTCTGTTTAACAAAGTGATTGAAGTATTAATCTAGTCATTCTCTTTAAATATAAAGTTGCAGTTGAATATGTTATTCTAGTTTTCTGTTTAACTGGAAAGTTACAAAGTGGTGATTGAAGTATTAATCTAGTCATTCTCTTTAAATATAAAGTTGCAGTTAAGAAGTTGGAATATGTTATTCTAGTTTTCTGTTATGTTTAACTGGAAGGATTACAAAGTGGTGG